>NW_004797481.1:450172-460964 GCF_000002075.1 Aplysia californica | reverse complement strand
CAGGTCAAGAAAGGAAAGAAGATCAGGAGATACAACGTCCAGATCTCTCTTTTCATCATGTCACCATGTCACTGTGTAGAAGCAGGCACTGTTCCGTTACACAGGACTAGAATAGTGTCCGTGCTGTCGTTGTTTAGTCTACTGTAAGTATGCCAAAGCGAGAAAGAAAATGTTGGTTGCAATGAGAGCAAGAGCTGGATTGATACACAGCATTCGCCATCCAGCGTTTGTCTTTTATCTTGATACTAGTCTTAATTTCGCCTGTCTTCCACTGGTTGCGATCTTCTGTCTTAGTATTATATCTAATAAAAAGTCAACTCTCTTTCCTCCTTCATTCTTCAGTTCGTCATAATAGAGAATAAAGTGATTGAACTAAAGAGGCACAAAGTACGAGTAACAGGTACGACTGTTAAGCATTTTACAAACTGTCTTCAATGGGAAGAAAGTATAAGAGCCAATGCCTTACAATAGGAAAAATACTGCAATAGTGAGAAAGGCAGAGGGGAAGCTTAACTTTAAATAAGATAAGTCAGTCTGAGTAATCATTTCACCAGGTTCCTGCAAAGTCTTGTTTCAAATAGCAAGTCAGCGTGACCACAACAGCCACGCACAAGAACCAACCAGAAAATCTAATAAGTACGTGCGATGAAGAAGGAAAGAGGGGTAGAAGAAAATGGAGAAGAGATGGTGAGTATGGAGAGATTTTCAGTTTCCATATATATAAGAGTTTTATTTACACTTGCAACACACATAGGCCATGATGAATATAAGTGTTGGAGATTAAAATGGTTACTTGAGAATATAGAGTAAAATAAAGTAAAAAGAAAAGAAAGAGGAGAGAGAAGGATGATAAATGTTTGATATGAAAGAAGGAGCAAAACACACCAAAGCTCTCGTTAAAATAATAAAACAATTTTCTCTCTCTATTAAAAAAGTTTTGTTTTCTAGGCTACGGACATTTTTAACAGCTTGCCCACGAATTGTGCCCAGAGAAGAAAAAAAAGAAACAAAGAAGGGACAGTGGAAGCAGGAAGGAGAGCTCGAATGTGCATGTGACCATTTCCGCGTACACTTACCCAGTAGAAGTGCACGAAATAAACATAATTAGCATATTAATACAATGAGAGAGAGAGAGAGAGAGAGAGAGAGAGAGAGAGAGAGAGACAGACAGACAGACAGACAGACAGAGAGAGAATGTGTATGTGTGGTGGGTGGGTGTGTTGAGTGTTTGTGAGTGAGAGAGGGGAGAGCATCAACAGCATTAACATGTTAAATGAAGCAGGCTGAGACATATTGTGCGGAAAGTCCCCGGGAACGATAATGGTGAATATTTCGCCAGACACCGACAATGATAAACAACACATTGAAAAGAGAAGAATACCCCGGCAAAACGCCCAACCTCTACCTTCTTCCCCGTCAAACAAGTCTCCCGTATTCCTTTGCTTAAAGTAAAAGCAGTGCTAGATATTAAATGCTGAGAAAATTTTAAGTAATAAGGAAATAGGAGAGATCGAAAACAGGTACCATCTACAAGAACGACACCCCCCTTCCCCGCCCGCCTTTTCCACACACGAAACCAAGTACATAGAACAATCCCCCCCCCCCCCTCTCAAGAAATAAGACGTAAAATCCATATCAGCGCCCACAATAACTCTTGACAACAGCACAAAAGCTGCCATTCAAAAAAACAAAAAACCCATAAAAACCCAATATCCGCAAGGCGTCATTCAGAGGGCGCGAAAGTCAAGATGACCTTAAGCAGCGAGGCACACACTGGCCGGATTGGATCTGGGGGCACGTCGAGTGTCAACTCGTGTCGAACAATCGGGACCAATAGAAGAAGGCGTAATGGCACAAATAAACCTGACGGTCGTCGCCACAATAGGGCAACTGTGAGGCCAATCCTAACGACGAGGGATGGAGGAGCTGGTCGTCCGTCGCACGCGTCACATCGTCGTGGCCTCAAGGCTCAAGGTGCTGGCCAATTACTCAATGCTTAGTTGTGGCGTGTCTTCTTACGATAGGATTGAGTGTTGATAATTTTTTTTCGTTTCAGTAAGAGTTTTGTGGCACTAGCACCACAATAAGATAATATAACTAATAATAAGTGCCGAAGATTAGATGTTACTAGAGAGTAACATACAAGAAAAGGGAGCAGAGATAAGGACAATAGCAGAATTTTTATTGGAAAGAAGGAGCAAACCACACCATAGGTTGACTGTTCATGTTTTACACCCCCCAACAACACAAAACATTAAAGCATTAACTAGGCACTTTCAGGACCAACTCTGGCAGTGGGGTATACTATGTCGTAACAGAAGAAAGACGGAGATATAATACATTGAAACATCTTCTCCATGCAGAAATCAAACCCAAACCTCTCGCATAAAATGTAACCATTACACCCTAGATGCCGTTCGTCATTAGTACACTAAGCAGCATGGTAACAGCAACATTATAGCATCACTTTAAGTCGTACTAAACAAGACATGTAAAGGTCACTCCAAAGGCGCGGGCGGGGGGGGTGGTTTACCCAACAATTGGGTAGATTTTTCAATATTTTTTTTTGAGGAGGGGGGGGGGGTGTATCTGTGTTATGCAAGAATTAACAAAACACTTCGCCAACCCCGCATGAAAGAAAACAGCACAGAAGAGATAGCACATAATATGTACAATGTGTATATAGAGATGTGATACCTGGTGTATCAAGAAAACTACATTATATGCACCAGGAACAAATTAGGGCATTCAAATTATAGTACATGTGTAACGCTAAAAAGAAAGAGGTGCAAATACAAGGACTACCCATAAACATCGTGTCACTTCAAAAGTCAACATTCGCACTCTGAAAACAGCGGACACTAGACACAGGCGCACGCATCGACAGGTGTCTGATACCTGTAAAAAGCCTGGCTTGAACAGCCTACGGCCAACAACAAAGCCCTCCAGCTTCAGACATGTCAAGCTCAAGCCACTCAGCCATGATGATCCACCCCTCCGTAGTACTACGGCGCTGGGAAGGGAGGGGTGGGGGTGTTGTAAAAGAATAAAAGAAGCTTTTGGAGAGGCTGCTGCGGATACACAAAACAACCAGCGAGTCGTGAAATCCCGCGCGGGTTGCGAGTGCTATCACTCCCAGCTGACATCTCTATTGACACGCTAAGAGGGTGACACTGCAACGGCACACCCCCTCTCCCCCCACCCGACCCAAACTGTATTTTGTTTCTTTCCCAGAGGTGCTTAGAAGAATATACAGACATCATAAACCGTTTAAGGTGTGCATAGACACATTTATGGTGGTTTGTGGAACAATAATTTACCCCAGTAGAGGTAAGAGTACGTGACTTGAGAGACCGAGAGAAAGAGAGACAGAGATAGAGAGAGAGAGAGAGAGCAGCTGCACAGAAACGACGATCTTCGAGGACGACGCCAAGTGACAAGCTGACACTATTGAATCTCAACACCCGGACGACGGGGAAGACAAGCTAAGCAGCGTTCCAAAGCCTGATAAGCCGTCTATTCGCTCCACGACACAAGTCTTCGCCAACAAAAAAAATTGACAAGTGACGTCTGGGTTTACTCCGATTTAAACTCTGCTGGCCTATACCCCCCCCCCCTTCTTTTTCTCTTTTCCCTCCAAGTTCACATTGGTGTGATTGTGGGTGTCTGCGTGTGACGAGAGGATGAGGGTGTCCCTGTCTAGATGAAATAAGAGAATAAAGGGACAGTAATTGAGTTGCGTGAGCTTACAAGGGAAAACTGCACAGTAATTAGATGGAGGGACAACATTAATCATAACCATAAAAGCATCCCATGATCAAAAGAAGCATAAGAGGCAGACTTTTATAACATTACGAGACATATTTGCAAAGAGAAAGAATTGTACTCTGGATCTTTCACCATCTATTATCAGTTCTTTTTCTACATGCACTCGTCATAATTAACATAAAACCCTGGTTGGTGGAAGTGATGACATTATAATATAATGCATTTAACAAATGTTGAAATATACCCCCCCCCCCTCTCCTTTCAGTGCTCCACCAGCCAGAGTAAAACAGAACTGACGTGAGAGAGAGCTAGGCAATCCATCGAAACTCATAAACAGGAATCTGCAGGCAGCAATGCCAGCCCTGTAAACTTTATATATCTGGCATTGGCTGGCGGCATAAAAATCAAAACCGTCTATTGGATAAATACACGCATGTCGTATCATGTAGAAAGCAGCAGCTATGTCTGCGTTTATTCAAAACAAGACCTAAGTTCTGGGTCCGGCACAGGGAACTGACCTTTCCAACCATGATTATTAAATAAATTATGCTCAGAATACTCAGTGCGCGGACCAGGCGAGAGAAGTAGGTCCCTGCTGTGGCCGTGTCACAGATCGCTGCACGGCATTTTAAACACCGCGTGACACCACTGCCTCTCTCTATTTGTTTGCCGTGCCGGGAGCTGAAGAATACAACCACTGGCCACCTGCTCCACCCCCTGGTGCTAGTGAGCCACCTCTCTACACGGGGAAACGACACAACGTGTAGGCCTACCATAAATTAAAACCGCATTTGCCTGGTGGCACACATAGCTTTAAGACTTGAGTAGATTCAAGCGGGTGCTGTTGTAGAGTTCCAGTTTACCGCCAGTTGTAAAAGACACCCTTCCCCTCAAAAAGATCAGAATAAATCAAACATGAGTTTAAAAAGAGTAGACCCCACCAGTGAGTCAATCAATCACCCACAGAAGAATTGAGGCTTACAAAATAATTTAAAGTATGTTATTGATATAATACGCGTGGCATCTGGAGCTTTTGAAATCATCGGTTATGATTTAAATCTATTATAACAGGCAATCAAAATATATAAGCAGTTAAAAGCTGAAAACAAATTCAAATCCTAGGATATGCCTTCTAATTTTAATAAAAATTGGGAAAAGTGCAAAAGGCCCTGGACCAGCGAACCAACACCAGAAATGCAAGACATAATGATAATGCCTCCAATTCCAATGTTAGGAAAGGAAAAAGATCATACATTTAATGATAAAACTATTTTTGAAACAACAAACATACTAAAGACTGTAGACAATCATATGCATGGAGGATTCGGCAAAGAAAGATGCTACTCATCTGGATGTTAAACTTCCCCCCAAATAATACCCATGACTTTTCTATTACAGGTGCACCCTATGCCTACATCTCATAAAGTCGAAAATGCCATAATAATGAAAACCTGTCCAGGCCAGATAAATGTCATGACGCAATCTCCCCACTCCCCACTTGATATATATTCCTCTCTTTTAGTAATACATCTCTGTCTAAGACAGGGAACCTTTACACCAGGAAGTGGACAAAGAAATTCCTTCCCTTCAGAGTTTCGACTCTTTGCAGATGGAAAATGCTTTGCTCACTCAACCCTAATTTGAAACAAAACTCCCAACTCTGGTTCCACTGGCTCTAAACTTTACACCATGCCGAAAAACAAGGAAAGATGGGGAAGGGGTGCAATTTGAGGGCAGCTGATTACCCCACCATGTGAGTCCTGAGCAGTGCAGATGGTCAGGGCAGTGTAGGTGTGAAATCTGACCACTGCTTGTCACCCTGAGTGTGAAGTTTTGACCATCGCATGCAGACCAGACAGGTGAACCTTGATCACACTGTGTATGTAACAGTCTATTACATGATCATTTTTCCTGGTTTCTATGTGATTCTGCCAGGGACAGGTTCAACTGTTGTAGTTTTAGTAAGAGTTTTACGGCACTTGCAACACAATAAGGTCATGTCTACAAGTGCCGAAGAATAGATGTGTTACAAGAGAGTAACACACACAAAAAAGGAGGAGAGATAAGGACGACAGATGTTTGATAGGAAAGAAGGAGCAAACCACACCAGAGCACCCGCCAAACACCCACTGGTTAAACTGTGCAAGACTTCACAGGTTTTACTTTCATTATAAAACATGTTCAAGAAAGAGGGATGTTCTTGCTCTAGGTCTCCTTATAAAATACCAGAACACTAGTCCACCAATCAGTATGAAAGTAGTTTGACAAAAGACGGGAGCTTGGAGAAAGCTGGAAGTCAGTTTCATTTTCAATATTGACATGACAAATTAGAACACCATCATAATGACAAAGTGCGGAAGGTATAGAGATCTAAGGTAGACATGATAAAATATGAAGCAAACATTTGACAACAAAAATGAATGACAAAAAATTCTAGATATAACAAACTTGTCTCTACTTCTTTGCCACACCTATTGACAGGAACCCCTGATCAGAGCTGGTAGTAACGGAGTACAGAGCTGTTAAAGTACTTTCAAAAAAGTACTTAAGTACAAATTTAAGTACAATCTAAAAAATGTACTTAAGTACATTAAAAGTACTTTCCTATAAAATGTACTTGAGTACAAGTACTTTTTAAAAAAAAGTACTTATGAGTACATTTTGAGTTCTTTCTGCTAATATGCTAAAACACTTCAGCGCTTATGCAAAACATCATATTTTATAACTTATCCAGTATATTTGACAAATTAGGCTATTTATTACTAAAATGTAAACAGTATACAAAGCATTTGAATATACAATGTACACACTGAACGGTGGGGTGGAAATGGTCCGTGAAGTTGAACAAAAAACAACCCAAACGAACAGACGCAACTAGTGAGTAAAAGATATTATGAATAGAACTTGTTTGAGCAAGACAATATGATCAAATGTAAGTCAGTCCAAGAGGTCGGAAAGTTCTGCAGAAAGAGTATCCAAATTGAAAAATGTAGATACAAAGTTGCTCTTAAGAAAACATAAAATTGATGAAAATGGCCCGCATAGAAATGGAAAAGTGCATTGAATTCTTCATTAATAAATCCTCAAGGAATCAATGTAGCCTTAAGCCTTAAGCAAAAACCACCCAAAAAAAGTTTAAAAGAAATTTAGGCAGCCTAAAAATTGTTAGATACACATTGAGAACACAGTTTCAGTTTCAATTGATTATAGTGGTCTGACAGATTTTGGTCACAATGTGTAGTCCACGGCGCCAACGGCAAACCAAAATACAATAGTTTCCTAGAGTCTAGTAAGTGTAGTGTAACCAAAGATTCTCTACTGCAGTAGTCTCCGCCTAAGATCCCAGTGCTCGGAAGCAAGGAAAATATAGGATCTTAGCCAACGAAGCCAAGGAAGAATCAACAGTGACCCATGAACAGACGTGACCCCTGGGTGGATTTATGACATATGGCAAGCAAAGAGTGGTCAACCTTGATGACCAATCACAGTGGCATGAGGCATGCCATAAATAATAATATATATACACACTCATTAGCCTATCGTGAGTCTTGCGATCTTTATCTACGTTTATCCAGTTGCCCCTCCCCTTTACCTGTCCAACATTTTAGCTTTCCATCTCTGAATGAGATGAATGAGTCCCCCCCCCCCCCCCCCCCCCCAACCTCCTTTGTCGTTACGCACCATTACGTTGTTGCAATTAAAATTCAGGTTGTCTCGCAAATTCGGGAAAAACTGCTTTCAATGGTCAGGGAAGAGTTCAGTTTGATGTGATGCCGCCTGGAGCGAACTTGTAGGCCCTACCCACCCAGCGAGTGATCGATGTAAGTTTACGTGGTGAGCTCAGATGCGAGTGCGATGTTTGGGGAAAAGAAACGCATCGGTCACCATCTGTTTGTGTCGCCCTCTGGGGTTTCCACCAAGACTCTTGGGTTTTTTAGTTTTAGTAGAGGTTTTACGGCGCTCGCAACTGCATATAAACGGTCATATATGAGCACCAGAAGATTAGAGCTCTGTAACAAGAGAGTAACAAACATAAAAAGAAGGGGAGATAAGGACGATAGATGTTAGAGATATGAAAGAAGAAGTTAACCACACCTGAGCACCCGCCAACCACCCACACTCCTGGGTTTCTCTCACCAGTAACTGTTGACTAGATCTCGCTGTGTTTGTTTTCTAGTACTAATTTGTGTTATGTTTTATAAACAATTTCAGCAATTCTCGTTCCATAAATTTACCTTCTCCTCAAAGTTGTACACACGCACACACACACACTAGAATCTAGTCAACCGGCGAAGGAAGCCCCGGAAGATGACAAAAATAGATGATGGAAGTACGTCATCTAGATTATATTTGGGCCAATCATAGAGGTGTGCTAGGTGCTCACTGCAGCTTCATATATGTAAAATCTTTTCGCAGTCACAACCGAGTCAATAAAAACTAAAAACTTGACGAACTAGAATGTTAGATTCTCTACATTTTCTTAAAAAATACTTCTATATCTAGAATCTAGATCTGACAAGTAGATCTAGGCCTATTCAGCATGACTGCCCATGAACAGCAAACTTCAGTTGCTATTGAGAGTGGAAAGCCCAGCAGCTTTGCTCTCAAACTCCATAGTAAGTAGGTCTACTCACCATGCCTCTCAATTACATGGAGCTAACAAGAGCACACTACACCGGCTTCTGAGTGACTGTATATAGTGACGTACGTACACACCAAATTTGGTAATATTTATGACCTTAGCCTAAGCCTTAGGCGTAGTGAGTCGGAAATCTAGATCTAGATCACCATTGAGCGAGCAAGTGTCTGTTGGTGATCTCTATTGTAGAGCACAGTTCGAAATGAGGATTTCTAGGAATTAGGAAAAGGTGTGTGTGTGTGTGTGTGTGTGTGTGTGGCTATTGTCTTCATGACGTTTCATCAAATAATATTCGTTATTCTCACCCGGGGTGAAAATAAAAATATAATAATGTTATTCTCACCCGGGGTGAGAATAATATCCATTTTATTCTCACCCGGTCTGATAATATAATGCAATGGATTTTTAGGTCTACCTGAGTGTTGAGAACGGATGATAGAAAATAATTTGTGAATTGTAAGAGCCTAGAGTGACCGTTCATGACCTGCCCCAGAGCGCTGGCCGATTTTTCTAGGCTCCCGCAGGGATTGTTATTGTTTCATTTTTTTTAAATCTTGAGTTGAGAGTATGCACGCATGTCTTCACCAAAACCCTAGACAAGTGTAAATATATATTCTAAATTCAGAAAGGGATTCACTTGCCAGAGTAGTATGTTTTTTAAAATAATTGCCTTAACTGAAAGTTGTTTAATGAAATAATAAATAGTAATAGTTTGTCATTTGTAATGTTAGAATTGGCATTTGTTTACAACACAAAAAAACATGTTTATTTGTTATCCCTAGCAGAACCCACGATTAAATTTTTAAGGAACGCAGTGCCTTGACCCTAGAGGATAATTTTTTCCTTAATTTTGATTGATTAAACCATTGGCCAAAGTGGCCGTCTTTATTCGGACTCGAGTCCGAATAACATTTTTTCATATTCGGACTCGAGTCCGAATAAAAAAATTTCTTATTCGGACTCATATGAAAAAATGTTATTCAGACTCCGGTCCGGAAAAAAGGAAGTGTCTTCGTTCTATAGATCTAACGTTCAGTGCTTTCAATTTTCTGCCATTTTTTAGTTTCCCCCACACCTTTTCTGCCGATCCGATGCCAGCCGCCTCATTGATACGCCCCCCCCCCCACCCCCCATGTTTCCCACTTTCTTTGTTGTAGAAAAAGGTAAAATTGAAGATTAGCAGACCACCTGGCACCTGCATATTATGAGCTGTGTAAAAAAAAAAAGAAGACCAATTCGTTCAAATACACAAACCTGTGTCATCTCAATTGTTTATCAAGAAAAAGTTGTGTTGCTGTGTAGAGCTGAGCATACCGCAACTCTTGATTCCATAGACCAGCGCACATTTCATGACGTAAATCTACGCCAAGACTAGCTATTATTATTGTATGATCAATTGCCGGGGGGAAAAAAAACTGACGCGTATGCGACGTTCAACGCCCGGACCGATAGTACCCCCCTCCCCGAAACGCACACAGCCACACGTGTGCAGGCCGCCCATCCGACCCCGACACACGCTAACGAGCCATCTTTAAAATTTTGCTTCTGATGACCTCTTGACAAATAAACATTTATTAGAAGCGCTATAACTTTTCAGGCCAGCCTCAAATTCATCATAAGATAAAAACTCGGCTCCTGCACAAAACGCCATTTTGCCCGAAGTGATCCCGGTCTCTACCCAGCCTGAGGCGAGTCACGAGTGTGGCAGGACAGGAAGCCGGAGTCATGAGTCACAGGAAGTTGGAAGTCGGAAGTGATATCATGTTGGATAAGAATTAGAGTCCGAATAAAACATTTTTTCATATTCGGACTCGAGTCCGAATAGTCACTTCGTAAACCATTCAAGAGTAAAATTTTCCATTACAGAATAGCAACAAAAGGTGACGCTATATGGCCAAAAGATAAGACTTCTCCCCAAATCGACAATAGTCGCTCCGGCACTCGAGAGCTGGCCCGCCCGTTTTTGGTTTTTATTCGCCTCACGCACTCAGCGGAGTGAGAGAGGGAGGGAGGCGAGTTTTGTTGCCTGGAGCGCTCAGTGACAGGGATCCTATGATGCCCGAAACGAAAAAAACCGGGTGAGGATAGTAGGCTGTCGTTATTCTCACCAGGTGCGAACAGTATGAGAATTTATTTTATTCTCACCCGATATCCAGTTTATCCTCACCCCGGGTGAGAATAATCACTGTGATAATATTTTGGAAGTGGCTATTCTCATCCGGGGTGAGAATAGAAATACGATCAACCTCTCACCCCGGGTGAGACTTGTGACCGTAGGCTATTCTCACCTGGTTTGAAACAAGACCTGTTTTTCCTAATTTCGGAATACTTTCTATCGATGTGGATGATCAAATTGATAAAAGCCAAGAAAAAATTACGTTATAG
>NW_004797481.1:448156-449852 GCF_000002075.1 Aplysia californica | reverse complement strand
GCTCGCGCGTATATGTGTTTGTGTGTGTGTGTGTGTGTGTGTGTGTGTGTGTGTGTGTGTGTGTGTGTGTGTGTGTGTGTGTCGCGATCGTTATTTGTGTGTGTGAGCGTGTGAATGTTTTTCAGTGTCCCTCTGTTATTTTGAACTTCGTCTCCGTTTCTCTCTTTCACGAAAAGGTGTGTTTTTGATTTCCAAGTGCCAAGTGATATATCGAAAACGTCCATCCCTCTGCAGCAACGCCTAGGCTAGGCCTACCGGAAAGACAGTATGCGGTAGACGTTGGTCTGTTGGGATTCTGTATCTCACTCGGCATAAGTTGCCGCATACTTAACGATATATATCATGTCGATGCGAATGTGTAAAAGTAAGGCATTAACATTTACAACAAATCGCCCCTCCCCCCCTCATGGAACGTTTGTTCACGGCACAGAATTCTACAATTTTTCTGTTATCCCAGTGTAGAATTCTGTGGTTTAGGGTGAACGCAAAATTTGTTGGCCTAGATCTAGATCTAGGCTATTATAACGGTGAACGTGCAACGGGTGAGAATAGCCAAAAGACTCGTCTGCACTATTCTCACCCCGTGTGAGAATAGAGGTGGCCAATATTTTAGCCAATCAGAAGCCAGTGTAGATCTAGTGTGCTTTTCGTTAGCTCCATGTCTCTCAATTAGACCATCAGTATCAGTAGCCTAGAATCTATAAGACAATCCTAGATCTAGTCTCATCAGATCATCATCGATCATGTCATGTCTCAAACTGGAACTTGAACTGGAACCCGAGAAACTTTCAAGTCTTACTCTTCTACTCTGACTTAGCCTAGATTTAGATCTAGAATCTAGATCTAGAATATTTCTTGGCATTTAAAAGATGAAAAACAACAACAACAAACGTCACTCTCTCATTAGATTATTATAACTGTTATGTCAAGTCAATTAGTTTTAATGAAAAGAAAACGTTAAAAAAATTAAAATTAAAATGGAAGAGGCAGAGAAAGTGAGGAGAGGTGGATACGGTACCTGCAGCGAAATGAAGAGGGGTGGATTTTCTGCCGGCAGTATCCTTTGCGTTCACATTTTGGGGGGTGATCAATTTTTTAACCTTTCCAAGATCACCATTTCGACAAGCTTCAAACAATTCTCTTCCTGGATCGTTTTGAGAGGGAGCACTGCTTTCAGTTGTCAGTGCTGCCCGACGACCCGTCGCCATTTTTCTCCAATCATAACATCTCGCAAACAGCCAACTTTTCAAATGTGATAATGCGAGATGGGAGAAGGAAAATAACGTCCAATGCGGCTTTCTGTTGCGGTCCACCGGAATATGACCCATACTAAGGCGGCTCAGATGAGGCTCAGACTAGGGTTCCGGCCTTGCGTTGTTCTCGTATTCATTTGGGGAGCTTTTGAAAACTTTAAGTTTAGTATTTTTTTGGTCTGTTCACAAAATAAGAGGGAAAATATCTCAGGCCACGAAGGAAAGAACAGTGTTTTTTAGTTACGTTATTTGTTGTTTTATTTGGGTTGTTTCTGTTGTCCGTTGTTGCTGTTGAAGTGGTGGTCGTGGTTTTGCAGGTTTGGGGTCTTTTGGTTTAATTATTCTTTTTTTTTTTCTTTCTCTACACTTACAGTCTACTATGGGTATCTTCCACAGTCATAATTAAAAAAAGAAAACAAAAGAAGTAAGACCGTAACACCCCC
>NW_004797481.1:445835-447298 GCF_000002075.1 Aplysia californica | reverse complement strand
TGTGTGTGTGTGTGTGTGTGTGTGCGCGTGTGTTAATGAGTGTGTTTTACGCTCCCATCAACACAATTTAGATAATTTGGGAGGCGGGCTTCAACTGCTCCAGTCCGGACTGAGAGGGACACAACATGCCGACAGAGAGATGGAGATGCTCAATCAAAAATTATCCCCATTCGGAAACCGAACTGGGGTCTTCAACATGTGACAGCGAAGTGCCTGCCGATACATCACAGATGCCGGTGCGCGTGCGCGCGTGTGCCCGCGTGTATGTGGGAGAACATGAGTCGCGCACTTTCGGAATAGTAAAATTACACAAAAACAAAACAAAAAACAACTACTCTGTTCTTTTCGTTTAGTTGAAAGACACCCGAGCAGCTCCTTCTATTTTAAATTAAGAGAAATCTCAGACCCTCCAGCTCCCACTTACTTATTGTGCCTAAAAATAAGACGTAGTGTACCCTACCCTGTGTTTCCGTTCTACCATAGCTCAAAGTACCCCGCCCAAACTCCATCTCATTAATATTTTCTGCCAACCGAAATAGCGCAGTTGTCGACGGTCCGCAAACAATCAGAGAGAGAGAGAGAGAGAGAGAGAGAGAGAGAGAGAGAGAGAGAGAGAGAGAGAGAAGAGAGAGAGAGAGAGAGGGAGAGAGAGAGAGAGACAAGACAGAGTACTTTGTTGATACGTACAAAATTCGTGCACGTCATTGTACAGCGGGGCGTAATACGGAAACTAATTTTCCTTAAAAAGGAATCTTTTCTGTTCTATTTAAAAAAACAGTACAAAACAAAACAAAAAATCTATGTCAGCCGGAAGGGAAAATGGTGGGCGTCTTCCCGTCAGGTCAGTGAGGCGACTCCCTCATTACAAACAAGCGACGTCCCGATGAAGCCAATCTGCGACAAGTTTTTTGTTGTGACAAGATTTGTGCTGTCTGTCGCGACTGTCAAAGACTGCCTGATTTATCCCGCACGCTGAAAGTTCGTGATGACTTGTCGTCCTTGGCGTTTCTGTCTGTCTGTCTGTTTGTCTTTTTCTTTCTTTCTCTCTGTCGCTATCTATCTATCTATCTATCTATCTATCTATCTATCTATCTATCTATCTATCTATCTCTCGCACCGCCTCATCCCACCCCAGGGAAAAACCTGAACACTACCTTCAACAAACCACAACCCACGGCCAGCTATGAAGGTTAACAAAATAATAAAGTCATGAATTCATCTGACATAGATATTACAATTTGAAATTGTCCCCAGGCACCGCTCGCCTATGTCATGTTCGTGGTCTTCTTCTGACAAGTGTCTCCTGTGGTTTCTTCTACAGCTAATTGTACCAGACATCATTATGCATGTCAGTTTCCAGGCAAGTCACTTTGGAACGGAATATTGTAAGGGTTGCCGTAAAATGTTTCTTTTGAAATAAATTTCTAAAAAGAATTTAAAAAATTATATCTATCTATCTATCT
>NW_004797481.1:421415-445268 GCF_000002075.1 Aplysia californica | reverse complement strand
AGAGAGAGAGCGGGAGGGGAGGGGGAGAGGGAAAGAGTGGGAGAGAGAAAAAGTAGAAGGGAAGGTGTGTGTGTGTATGAGTGCGTGTGTGTATGTGTGTGTGTGTGTGTGTGTGTGTGTGTGTGTGTGTGTGTGTGTGTGTGTGTGTGTGCCCCCCCCCTCCCTAAAATAACTCAAATAACAACTACCTCCTCCCCCTCCCCAGAACTAACAACGCTTGTTCTGTATTGCATGTCAGCATTAAATACATTAGTCACTGTAAAACACTACTTTGTAGTTTCAGGCCCCATTCTTTGTTACCAATGTCGTTTTCTTTAGTCTCATAATAAACATGGAGCTTATTATCATTAATTTGAATCTGCGGACAGATCAACGTAATCAAAATTCACCCATCTAAAAATGGTGGTGTTATTAGAAGTTGTGACAGTATTTAACTGGCAATTACTCAGTCCTATTCTCAGAGCTCTATACTTTACTAGGGTTCACCTGCTCTGTATCATGAAGCAATATGCTATCTTTATGTCTTTAACTTGATTCCACAGCAATCTTTGACTTTTACTGTCAAATATTTTAAAACAAAAAAGAATGTAAGCATAAAATAGCAAAGACAGGTGAAACATTTCTATCAACTCTAGGAATATTGGACCACACAAAAGACAGGTAACCACGAAAGATGTCAAAATATAAAGCAAGAGGAAATATTGCAAGGTCTCAGAAAATGTTTTATTTTTGTGTTTGTAAACCATACATCAAGGTAACACAATTGGGGAAATGGAAACATGAAGCCAGCAGTGTGCATTGGCTGAGATAAAGATCTAAGCAGGTCAGCATTAAAATTTCATGAGTGTTTCTGTAACAGTTAAACAGGTTGACGAGGATACAAAGTCCCTCCAGAAGAACAAATATTCCTGACAAGAAGCCATTCATTACACAACAGAAAGGAAGTTACTGAAAAGAACGATGAAAGCAATTGTAGTTCCTGAAATGTTTGATTTCTTAATTTAAGTTGTACTCCAAATTTTGTATTTAATTTATATTATAAATGAACTACAGGCCTGTTGCTTTATTTAAGTAGTTGTTTTATAACTTGACTGACGCAATTTAGATATTTTAGGAGGCTTCAATCCTGCCTGCCAAGGCCAAATTGGGTAGAGGGGGATTTAATGTCACAGCAGAAAGAACGTAGTACTCGATAAAGACTCTCCTTACACGGGAATCAAACTATGGTCTTCAGCGTGGATGGGTGAAACACTTAACTGTAGCACCACAGACGCTGATGCCCTGCAGCTGAATCACAAAAAAAGACCTGCATAGCCTAAAAAAGTACCAAAAAATATGCTGGGGAAGAAACAACAAAATGGACAAACTAACAGAGTAAAAGATGATCCAGAAGCCAGCCGACAAACTAAAAACATACAGTCATACATAATGACGGGACAGCAAAAGAACAGTCATAAATAAATTGATAGATTCTATTATAATAATTTGAATAAATAACTGATACCGTATCTATCTTGATAGGATGATAAATATTATAATATGATGTACCCCCTTTAGATAAATTTGGCATGGTTTACAAAACAGTCAGCAAAAGAAACAATCTTGGAATTTGTGACCTAGGAATTCTGTGTTGCCAAGTGCATTTCTTTCTGATGTCTGTACTACCTGAGCTTCACTTTGTTCTGAGTTCAATGTCAAAGTATAGGACACTACACTGACCACACAGAAAGAGACTTAAAAGAATGTTAATACATTACTGTTTCATTTTGTTACATTCAAAACATGCCTCATGTAGGGAAGATTATTCTATCAAATACAGTAGTCTCCATTTATGATTCCCTGCTTATCATTACGGTTTCCTTAAAATCCTGCGGTTTTGAGAAAATATAATTTTTACTTCACAAAAGTCATCCCTAAGAACCCGCTACAAATGGTTTTATTAAATAAAATCCCCCCTTTCAGATAGAAAATTACAGAATGAACACCTGGGCACCTGCAGCTGATCAACCAAGCAGGCAAAATTTACAATCATTATACTGCCCTTGGGGCTGGCAGGTGCTCCGGTGTGGTTTTCTCCTTCTTTCCAATCAAACATTTATCGTCCTTGACTCTTCTTCTTTTCTATGTATGTTATTCTCTAGCAACACCTCTAATTTTCACCACTTATATGACCTAATTGTGTTGCATGAGCCAAAAAACTCTTACCAAAACTGACCTATTGAACTGCCTGTTGTGTCACAGATCATCTGCTCTGGGAATGTGATCACATCTACATTATGAATCTCTGAGTGGGTACAATGTTTGTCCAAGGTGGGATCACATCAATGTGTGAAGTCATTGACAGCTTTGTTTTCCCAAAAACATTGCACTCCCATTTGAGCCTACCACCTTAACTTACATCATACTGTGGGTCACCTAAGATTCTGCATATTCCTTGCTCCAAAGCAGCGGGATCATGGGCAGAGACTATTGTACTAAGTCTTTCTGCTGGGCACTTTCTCTATTGTCTCTCTCACTGGCCATGTCACATCACATAGCAAATGTTGGGTCGAGACTACTACATGTGTTGTTGGGTGCTCATCTGTGAAGTGTATAACTGAACCTCTAGCAGAAGAATATTTGATAAGAATGTGACTGATTGGTACACCTCACAAGAGACAAGTCTGAAGGAATGATATAACAATGGGCAGTGTGAGTCTTTAAGAAGGTGAAATAAACGGGATGTGAGAAACCTGTCGGTTAATAATCCTATAACCCAACAGAAATATCGGAACTCACGGTCTCACAAAACTGAAGAAGTCTGGAATAATAAAAGTCAGAGCCCACAGGTTGAGGCTAATACCTTTTATTCAAAGAAAGAAGAAGTCTAAGAGGCTTTAGATATAATATCTACTTCAGTTAAACGTCATAAAGTAATAAAAATAGTCTTGCTTTTTTCCTGAGGAAGTATACATCCTGCTAACAGGTGACCAAAACATCTTTCTTATTGAAAGAGAGCAGAACTTTTGTGAAAAAGACTCTTATGCGCACAATAAAGATTTAATATAATAAGATCATGTGCTCTAGATGTTACACTGCATGACACTGCTACTACTCACAAAGGGCCTGTGAAATTTAGCAAGGAACATTCTATATCAAAGCTTTGAAAATGGCAGTACAGAATCTATTCTATAGATTCAACACAAACAGTCAAGCAGCTGCTAAAATGTGTCAAAAAGCCGAGAACAAATGAATCTAAAAGGGCAGAACAGATCTTTTACTTAACTTTACTTTTTCATCCTCTGTTGCCGTTAAGCGTCGAGGGGCGATGCAGTTTTCTATGGCAGGCCAGCTCTCTTTCAGTTATGATATTATGTTTTCTCAGGGTTTCCTTGACATTCTCGATCCACCTTTTGCGTGGCCTTCCTCTTCCTTTATAGCCTGAGTGCTTGGTGTTGTAGGCTCTCGAGGCTGGCTGGTCGGGTGACACACGTAACAGATGGCCAAACCATTTTATTCAGTCTTTCTATGTAATGCAGGCAGGACTCAATGCTGATACAGTCCGTGCCGGCTTTAAGCACGCCGGCATAAAGCACTTTTCGGACACAAGCACGTTAAACGGCTCTTACCGAATTTTTGCTATATAAATTACACGCCTTTAAGCACGGTAACTTCGGCTTCAGGCACGCTTCATTTACAAGACAGTCAATACTTTCATGATGACCCATCGAAGTTCGAACACAGTCTACACCGCAGCATTGGAGTGTGTTAAGAGTAACACAAAGTGAAAGAACGCAAGTGATAGAGACACACACTCACACGGGCGGAGAGGAAGGCAGAGAGATGCACACAGTCGCGCACGTGGACATAGTATCTAGCCTAGGCGAAAGCTGCACACAGACAAAAAAAAGTACAAAGAGAGTCGTGGAGACGAGAAACGGAGGCTGGCCGCGATTTCACCGTTGACCCTCGCTATCCATTAATCGTGAGTGATTGTGTATCACGCGCCAGGTGGGATGAAGGCGGTGGTATGAATGTGGCACAACAGCCACTGTTACGCACAGGTAGTGTGTAGGCCTAGTGTGCTGTATCGTTACTGGCCGTGTAAATCAAGTTTTCATTTCCCATTCGACCACAAAACAAAAACAAACAAGCAAATAAAAACTACCATGGCAGGTTAAAATAACAAAGCACGCTTTTGCGGGACCACTATAGGCCTACTTACAAACAAAAGGAAATAGAACAGGAAATTTTCTACATGAAAATATCTGGATTATGTCTACTTCGCACTCAAGCACACTTCGGCTTTAAGCACGCTTAAGCTTTCTCCCGAAGACCGTGCTTAAAGCCGGCATGGACGGTAGCTGCTCTTACTTCTTCATTTCTCTGCCTGTCTCCTCTTGTGATGTTCAGGGTTTTGTGGAGACATTTCATTTCGCATGCAAAATACAGATCTTGTAAAGGTTTAAAATACCAGGAATCAATGCAAGTGGATCTGCACCTTCATTTAACAAAAAAATGATATTAATGATTTTTAACACGTCTGAAGTGCACAACAGTAACACAAGCAGTGATAAGAGAGCAATCACTGATCTGACTCAAACTGCACAAGTATAAGAAGAACGGAAGTAGAGAGTTAAGAATAAAAAAAGCATAAGAGTCCATGCTCTAATACTGATGAAAGATAATCACCTAGAAATAGATCAGTTGTGGACGGATAAATAACAATCTCTATACATACATATACAAACAAGCATACACATAACAGTATATATATACATTAAAGTATTCAGCAAAAATGGACGGATGGAAATAATCAAAGCTACAAAAAATGTTCATATATCAAATGTAATACTATTGCACTATCCTCCAGGAGAAAAATTTCCTCCAAACTGGCATTCAATTCACAACATCATAACATTTTGCATTAAAACACACACTACTTTTTTCACTAATATTCATGTCCCAGACTTGCATTCCATACATTTTGAGTGTGAAGCCATTCCAATCTGGCCATTACAAGAGTCAAAAGTCACTTTTCCTGTAATGCAGCCTACCATATCATAATATTGAGCAAAGAACTTGCATATAATAACAAAGTAGAATGTATTTGGAGTGTGACACTGCTGTATAGATTCTATTTCATAAATACTTGAGATTCTTTTTTCTAAACTGCAAAATCGTACACATAAGGGATTACTTGTTTGCAAGTGATCATTTAACCCTTTGAACCAGAACCCTTGCCACCGATATACCGGTGGCGCATAAAACTGTTCGTAGGCCTAGCAACCGGTACATCAATGAGCGAGACCCCATCCCCAACTCGGCCCACCTGAGACAAAACACGGATGGAAAACAGCGTTTACAAGACAAGACGTTATTGATTTTTAAAAAAGACCTTTCTGAATTAGATGGTGGTACTACGTACCCTGAGTGAGATTTGAAATGTGATTTTGACGATCATATGAATGTTAATAATATATCGCTCAGGAGCTCAGGCAGAGGGGCATGCTTGCCTCAGAAGGTCAGGGCTCAAAGGGTTAATAAAAAGTTTGCTGAAGTGGGCTGTGCATTTATTCTATATGTAGGGTCTACATGATCAGACTGGACTGATAAAAATCAAAGTGGCCAATGCACACATATCAAATGGAATCAGTGAAAAAAAGTTTTCCACGTGACCTCAGAAGAAGTTAAAAAAATTATGTTTTAGCTTGACTCTTTCCATTGTCCATTCGTTGTCTTCTCCATCGCCATCATATTACTGTGGCATCATGATATCAATTAACAGAAGTGCATTCAGTATCCTTCTCATGAAAGAAATACTATACACTTGCATCAATCTCCTCTCTGTCCAAATTTAATTATCCTGAGTTTTATGTTATTGTGGCCCATGTGCATAATCTATTCTGCAACCTAGTAGACCAAGTAACTTATATACAAATTGGTAAAAAAACCACCAAATGAACCCATCTGCTTTCTTTAAATTTGATCAGATGAAGTCAAACTAGAATTATTCAGCAAAATCTCACTAGAGAGGTCTGAGCCATAATCAAACTTCATCAAATTCGAATGCACGAGAACTGCATCTAAATATTTTACAAAAGGACTGCCAACAATGCCTCAATAACATAATCAATGGGGCTTTGAAGCTATGGAGTTTATCAAAACTGAAAATGGTCCTGACATTAGTTCTCAAAAGCATTTTCATGTTAAATCAAATCATGGTTTGCCACATCTGCTGACCATGTCAAACTCGTATATTCTGTCTACACCCCATGAGCAAACTACTGTTCAAAACATTACATTCCCTTTGAAAGATTTTTACACCCTCTAAACACTGGTAACAACAGTTAGAATTTTTGCACATATGGTACTTCAAGGTAATCAATATTATTTTTATATAAAAAAAAAAAAAGAAACATCACAACATGGTGAAATAAAAGGCAAAATAGTTTGCACTCTCTTCTGTAAACTGTGAGCTAAAAAAATAATTCTTCACATGTGATTTAAAAAACAACAACAAAGAAATAGTTATATACGATGTTTCCATATATCACAAATTGGAGCAAAAGGTAAGATGATGCTAAAAACTTTCTACATTTTAGACTGAATTATTTTGCTTTATATAAGAATTTTCACATACAGAACAGAAGATCTGTCAAATGTCACAATGGGGGAGTGGGGGTGAGTGGGGGTGTTGAATACATTCTTCTCCTTTGATGTAACACTAACATTAGAAATTACTGAAAGACCAAGTCATTTTAACAACTGTAAAGGATTACATATCTCAGACTATGAAGCACAATGGTGCAGGCTCCTGATTCTATCTGTTGTTTCTTTCTTGATAGAAGGAAGGAGGGGATACGATATCTTCACTGTTAAGCAGTATCTCAAATATACGTGCTTACTCATTTTCCCCCATGCAGCTCAATACTGAAAAGCTTGACATCATTATGTTTTATTCTAGTCCAAAACCTTCAGCATTAGAGATGGCAGTGATGAGTTTTTGCTTCAAAACCTTCTTGTTCTTGTATGGAGGAAGCACCAGCTGATTGAAGCAGGTGTGGGACATCGGCAGCCTGAGAAGAGGAAGAAACCAAACAAATTCTGATAATTTATTTCTAAAGCTACTTGGTTGAGAAATGATGGATCTTTAGTTTAGGAGTTGAAATTCAAGGCACAGTTTTCACTAATTCACAGTTTGCTGATCTCTTTGTAAATAGTTATATTATAGTTCTTCTCGTGGTTACTGGCATCGATTACTCAATTTACATTACTACTCTAATGTTTTTGGCTCCCCATTAAAAATCTGAAGGATTAGGACTCAAAGTCCTCCAGTTAGGATGAGAAACATAAGTTTTAAGGAACAGAGTCCCGTGCAGCGATGTAAAATTGGTGAGTTGTAAGATATGGCGTGCGATTCTGAAATAGTTCGGTATCTATATTTGACTATTTCAATACTATACTATTAAACGGTATTTTAAACAAATTTTCTCCTTTCCGATTCATGCCGATTTTCAGTACGTTATAGAGGAAAGTTTTCGGGTTCTAATGACACCTAAATCATCTTTGTTGCAATTTTTTAAAGCCCCATAGTGAAATGCACAGCTAAAGTTATTTGCCTACAGCTGTAAACCTTTATAAACCCTGTAGAACCCACCAGCATGGATTTTATGCTAGTATTTATTAAGGAAATTTCTAGAATTAAGCTAACAAGTGTTAACAAAAATAATGATCTGTTAATTAAGACAAATTGTTACAAGTCATTGTGCAAAAGCTGGAGATTCGTTAGTTTAGGAAATATTTGACAATAAGTTGCACCATGAATCTTTGACCGTACTGTAAAGAGTTTCTACTCCAAAGTAAACACAGTAAGACATTACCTAACACATGAACGCTATTACTCACAGTTTCAGATCATCAATGCGGGAGATTTTAAATGTCATTTCACTGATGCCACCAATAGGAATGCGGTCACTCCCTGTAGCAAACAGCAACAGCCTCTTTTGTGTTTCCAAGGGTAGATTGAGGACAACATCCCAGAAATATCTGCAACATCAGCATGAAATATTTTACAAATCAGCAATACAGATCTTAAAATAGTGATTTATTTGATTAATATTACAATCAGAAAGATAATGCATGCCTGCAATTTTCATATATTATGCACTATACAAAACACAGAGGAAAAATGTTTATTTTGAATGATAGAATATTAATGTTCCTGCAACTAAATGATGTGTAAAGGGAGCTAAATTACCACCCAAAAAAAGTTATATGAAAGAGTTCTTTGATTATGTTGGAACATTCAACACAATTGATTGATATCATAGAGGTGATATACTTTGCTTTGTGGCTTTATAGAGGCGATATGAACAGAATGGACATGGAGGGGAAATGCACATTTCTAATATGGTATGGGCATGAAAGGTGACTTAGGAAATACCTGTGAGAGTGACATTTTTAAAGGTAAAAACCCATTGAGAACAATGTCACAGCTGCCATTTTTGCAGTCTTCTCCCTTTTTTCATATTGACTGGTGTCTCTGGCTGGGACAGCAGACCACTCTAACAAGGTCTCTGAAGGGTGACAACTGATCAAAAAGAAACACACACCTAGTGGGGACCTAGCCAGCACTGCAACTGGCTTTTGCACTCTTGAACTGATTGCTGGCAAAGGTGGGTGAGGGCTTGTTCTCAGAGGGCAGCTTGCCCCCACTGCCCGCCCTTTCCTTAACCCCCCCCCCCTAAAAGATGCTGAACTTACTGTCTCTGGTGTAGCACATATTGTATCTACAAAAACCTTAAAGAAAATACAAAAGCACCGCTTACTACAAGGCGTCTACGCATAATAAAAATGACTGCTGACCTGATTGTAGGATTTTGGGCTGTGTAGCCGTCATAAACAGTGACTTTCTTTAGATCCTCCATCACCAGTGTAGGGCTTCCACACACAAGTGTCTCCACTTCCTCTGGTCGAAGCATCTACAACAGATCAAGTAAATTAAGCTGTCGACTGCCACAGAAGGTCTCAAGGAAAATATTAATCAAATGTGACATGATAACATGAACTATACAGTATCATCATTTCCAAGAAATTATTATTTTTGGTTTCATCAAGGGTTTGGAAATGGGGAAGGGGGAGCGGTTGATGCCATTAGTCCTGAGGCTAACACTATGCTTCATGTACCATAGTACCCCCTTTCACTACCACTTAAACTTTTGTTTTCTTTTCAGGTTTTTTACACTGAGGTAGGGGGAATAGGGACATAAGTGTATTGGACAATGAAGAAATACTCAGAGGTCCTGTGGGCACATTGTACAAGCCAAAGACACTTTGGATAATGAACATAAAAGAAGTTAGAGAGGTATATAAATAAATATGAGCAATATATCACATAGTTATATCGAAAGGGTGAGAAAATTCATTTCTAGTAAGTCAATAGATAATAAAAGTAAAAACATTTGCATCAGGGGTGAAAAAGGAAGAGGAGAAGAAGAAACTAATTTCTTTCTCTATCACTCTTCGTTTTTAGCCCAGTTAATCACGTCACAGTTTCCAGTTAACAAAGATGTCTGATCAAAGAGCTGAAGTCTACCAATATTATAAAGACAATTTTACTAAATTGAGTTCCACATAAGAATACATGCCATTTGTACACTAGCAGGTAACTTAAAAAGGTAAGTTTTAGAAAAGAGTTTGAAATCTCCCGCATCATTTTTCATATCTGTACAAAATGTGTATTTTTAGTTATGAGTTATGAACAAAACCATTGATTTCAACAGACGTTCAATGAACACATTGACCAGATACATATATCTCCATACGAGTGAAACACAATCTTTGTTAATGAAAATCTGCACTCCATCCTGTTTTCCACGGTAGATTAAAAAAACAATCAGCAAATCTAATACGCCTATGAAGCTTAAAAGGGAAAGAGATGAAGGGCACAATAAGTGCATGCATTAAGTCAATGATGATCCAAGATTCTTACAATGAGAGCATTTGAAGCGCAGACACTGTGGAAGCCATGGTAGAAAGCCTGAAACTGGGCATAGATGGAGTTGTTGAGAACCCATTCAATATACAGCTGCACATATTCTGAAATACAAGAAGAGAAATAAACAATAACTCTGAATGTTCTTTGTTATGATTTTAGAATTATTAACAATTGTACACCAACATGCTACAATTATATAAAATATATGCATATTTCAAAGTACCCGGTACCTACATTTAGTGGCAGGAAAGAATCTGATATGACGTTAATCAGAAGATGTTAAATGTTATCCTGTAGAAAAGAAAGGAATCTTCTATTCCCCCTTTATGTCTCTTTGGAAGCAGGATTTTCAAAAGAGAGATCTCAACCTCTTTGAGAAGAAAAGGACAAGTAGGTGAAACAAAGGAGATGGACAGCCTCCCAGCACAAGTTCAATAAGGACTGATGTAGAACACACTGTGCTGTAAGAATTAGAGGGCATTCTTGAGAGAGAGCTCACTCAGGACAATAACTTCTGACTTGTGTCCTTGTTTATCTGTTGGAATCATCACAGAACCCATCAGCAAGAGTATGGTACAATGTACCAAACATTGAACACTATAAATTAAAAAACAACAACCTGGTCTTTGACTTACCCTTCTTGTTTTCATTTGTAACTGGAATATTTTCACCGTTGGGTTTCAGAGGAGATGTTTTGGTGGTACCAACGTTTGACGTAACAACCTGGTGATCAGAGATGAGGAAAAACAAAATTTTATCTATGGTTTATGAAAATAGACACAATCAGGTATCGCAAAAAAGGAAAGTTTCAGAAAAGAGTAAAAAATCTCCTGTATTCTTTTCCATTTCTGTACAAAATGTGCATCTTTAGTCATAAGGTATGAATAAATTCATATTGATTTCAACAGATGTTCAAGGAACACATTGACCTGATAAATATATGGCCATATGAATGAACACAACCTTTGTTAATTAAAATGTTGGCTGCACTCCATTCCATGGTGGTCTATGATAAGAGATGAGGAAAAACAAGATTTTATTCATGGTCTATGAAAATGATGCACATGTATGTCTTTGTATTTAAAAAAAATTACTTTAAGGGTGCTCAGGAAGTCCTAAATCCAAAAGATCCCACCATATTTGATATAGATAGAACGTTAATTATCTCTACTCTCTCTCCAATTCAGAGGGACAAACACACACAAACACACACACATACACTGTTACATATCGCTAGCCGCATGATTCAACAGCCTAAGTGCCAAGAGACAAATTTTGTACATTTCCATGCAATTTCATTTCTAAAAGTTCATGAAGATAAAATGAACTCATTAAAAAATGTTTTACTGTACTTATATAGATTCTTTACCTAGATTATACATTTTTTAGGTATTGGGATATTTACACGAAGTATTAACCTTAGAATGCAGAGTTATCAAACATAGTCAACAAATAGAAAAAAATAGTAATAAGGCCATTCATATTTATAGAAGGAGTGCCAGATTATCTTTCTATTTTGACAAAGTACAAAAATTGCCTTTGAAACATTCTACCGGGACATTGAAGTATAAATAAAATAAATAATGACGTCCTGTGTCACAATTTATCATGTCAACATAAAATTACTAAAATGTAAGGTTCATTTCATAAAAACTAGCTCTCAGTTTTTAATTCATATATGTCTTTTAAGTAAAAATTATCCTGCACAGCATCTATTGTCAAGGAGAAAAGCGATTGTCTCAGACAGGCAGATGTCTCTCGCAGTGTCATTATAAATTTTTTAAAGCCAGGAGAGTAGTAAGAAGTCTATAGTACAGGTGAATGCATTGGACTAGTGGCAGTTAGCGCATGTTTGACTTTATATATCGCCATGGCAGAAAAGCAAGTACCTATAAAAACAGTTTCAGTATCAGTGAATAATCTTTTATATGTGTAACATCGTGGTGAAATCATGCGCTTGTCAAAATAATGAAAAAAAAGGGGCATTTTTTTTTACCCTTGGGCAATTCTCAAACAATTTTGTTTTCTTTGGCTCAAGACCTTTGATGTCAATTTAAAAATACATTCCTGTGTGGAAACTACTGAAAAATGATCAAATGCACACAAACAAATTTGCAAAATGCAGTTTTCAAGGACACTCAAGCTTTGGAAGTCACCAAGCTTTGGCAGCCATTTTCTCACTTATTTTGCCTTCTCTGACAAAAGGGAAACCAACCGCATTCAATTGCAGATATCTTGACTTCTATTCAAGAGCTTTAAGATGATAACAACAAATTCATATTCCCAAAAATATGATGAGCGCCTGATTCCACTGCGTAAAGATATATTTTTTGTACTCAAAGGTGGACTCTACAATTCTTTGTCATTAATGTTGCAATAATTTGATGGATAAAGAGCTGGGGATGTGTACTTACTTCAAAGTTGAGACAAAACACATCTTCAACATCGCCATCGTAGTCGAGGAGTTCCTGCAAGCCTTTGGCTACACCCTAAAACAAGTAACAAATAAATAAAAAGTCCTTTGCAAGATCTTTCTAAGAGCACATTAACACAAACCAAATAATAGCAAGAACAAAGAAGATAAAAAAACTATGCTATGAATGCTCCACCTGAAATGATGGTCCTCTCAGAGCACAAACAAATTAGTATTTTAGTCCACTAGCACATCCTGTTTGTACAATCTTTTAAAAAGATATTGACAAGTCATTGTGGCCTAGTGTAAGTTTCATTGTTTAAGAAAAGATAAAAAGTACTGATCCAAGGTGAAGCCTCAAGCCCACTGGTAAGAGTGAACAAGAGGGAAGCAACAAGAAACAAAGTAATTGTAAGAAAGCAAGACAAGGTCAATACACTAGGTCAAGACACTAAAGTAAAAATCACATAATATGTACATCTGAGCATGGGCACTTATGTGAGCTGTGCTACCATCAGGAGGGTTGTTACATCTTTAGCATATGTCAGCTGGTCGGTTTATCACTCAACCCTTCCCCACCCTATGGGGTTAGGAAATGAAGAACTCTTAGTTCCCCAGAAAAAAAAGACAGTGGTCTTACCGGTTGTATGGCTTTCAAGTCATGCATTGTGACAGGAGAGATACCCACAGTTGCTCGTGGGTTGTTGAAGGGTACCACTGCAGGCGACAAAAGCTTGCGGTAACACACAGGAGGGAATCTGATGTCCAAGTTGATAGAATTGTACACAGCCAAACCCATGAGCTTACATGTGGGTCAAGGACTCTTAACAGGTGTTTGATTCATTAAATAAAAAAGACAAGGAAATGCAAGACAAGAAACATAGTATTCAAGGAATCTAAAAAGGCATAAAGAATTTTGTTGAAATAGCCATCCGCTCATGCTATGACTATTATTTATTCACAGTATCAGAATAAAATATGGCGTTCTGGTATCACAGACTCAAAAGCAATCTTCATTACCCTTGTGTACTTATGTATACATATATGTGTGAATTGCAGAGGTAAGCTGACATTCCATATGCCCGAAAAACCGATGCGAACTTCGGGTGCGAATTTCGCTTGCGAATTATTCTTTTCGCACCAACGTTTTTGTCATTGGGTGAATCCATATACCGGGATTTCGCATGGCCGAGTCCGAAATTCGCATGCGAAGATTTTGTTTCGCACGAGGGAGCGAAACTTTTTTCTTCGCATGCGAATTCTTCGTGAAGTGGGCGGGGCTTATTTCCCGACAAATCTACTTCAAAGGAACGAAGCAGCATAGAACATGATAGAAGCACTAGATAAGTGGGGAAAACGTCGAAATGTTGATTTCCTTGGTTCGAGAGAGAAGTGTTAAAACCAAGACTGAAAAGAAGTGTTTATTTTCAAGGTGGCTGTCATTTGCATGGCAACCACTTTTTTTTTTAGTTTGTGGGAAACTTTCGGGAGTCTATGTAATCTATCTATGCTATCATTTATCGTTTAAATCATGTAATAACTAAAAATAACTTTTCACTTACACCCATCCCCCTCCTTAATTAAATGCACTTGAATATGATTTCAGTCAGATGACGGATGCGAATTTCGCGTATATGGAAGGAGGGCTCTTTTTTCATCGCACCCGAATTTCGTACACGAAATTCGCATCGTTTTTTCGGGCATATGGAATGCCAGCTGTATGCACATAATAGACTAAAATGTTGTATGTCTCCTGGAGGAATGAAATGGGGTAATGAAATGATAAGGCAAGCCAAGAGAGATTTTGTTAAGTCCTGTTAGCCAAAACATGGAGATAAAACTATGAAAAACCACTTTTAATTTGGAACTTTTAGAGTAATGATACTGAAAGGTGCTTTTTACATCAATTAGGTTCTAACAGCAACATTGGGTTGAAATTCATAGTTTGATTTCTTACCTTTGTGATTAAAGCATAAGAAAAGTAGCAAACGGCAAGGATACCACTCCAACAAGATTGAACTCCTGATAATTGTCACAAGGGTTTGGACTAAACCAGTGAACACCTGCATGTTTGTCATATGTGAACATACCTGTTGAAATGACGCAAAATGTTGAATTTTAATTCCCTGAACAAATGTATGGGGATTTCATAGTTGAGCAAGTTTCAAGATAGCAAAAAAAAATAAAGCAAATTTTCAAAAGTTTGTCAATATACTGTACAGAAAACGTGCTTGAATTAAAAGAAACCAAAATTTTTGCGACCATTAAGTAAGCACAGATTTGAAAAATTTCATTTATAGTAAAGTACACACACATGGCACGCAGTTATTCTATTTGAAAAATGACAAAAAGCAGTTACATCAAAGTTTATAATAATGTATAAATAAAAAATACTTTTTCCGATCCTAGTAGAAATGTTCTCCAATAGTACATTTAAAAATTCAAACATCAAAACTTAACAAAATAGCACTATAAATTCTTTAAAAATCACTCTTACCGTAGTCTGTCAAAAAGATCTGTCGGACCAGAAGTAAGAACCATTCTTTGGTGAGGCCTCCCATGTCAAGTCCTGGTTCCCCTGTGAAGGAAACTTTGAGCTTCTTCTTCAAGTCATGTTGCTTCTGGGCAATCTGTGGATTGTATTGAAGGCTAGTCATTAAAACATAATGGGATGTCAGAACACCAAATATAGAGCAAAACAGTTCAAAATATGGCAGTAGAAAATTTGGAAGATTGAGTTCATGAGTCTGAGAAAAATGGTGGAATCCAAAACAGATGCACATTGCTGCTGTACAAAAAGTTTCATTGAGATAAGTCAAGAGAAGCAAGTTTCATGAAAGATTGTGCAAATGACAGAGAAAACATTTAAGAGGAAAAGTCACCATATGTACACAAACATACACAGACACAAATACACACACATTCACATATACACTGTTACATATCACTAGCCGTGTGATTCAACCGCTTAAGTGCCAAGAGACAAATTTTTCAGGAGAAAATGAAAACTTTTTTATTTCTTTATGCTGGTACCTACGAATCTGAAATTCAAATATATGATGTGATATGATGTAGGACGATGGTCTGCAACTAAATAAAAAAACCCAAAACCTTTCTAACATAAGTTACTGGACATAGGCGGTTTAGACCTACCAAAATCTGCGTGATTCAGCTGATGACATCCAGGCGTTTGAATCATGTTAATCAACGTCACTAGACGAGCGCCAATGGTTGCTTGAGCTTTTGAGTAAGCAGCAAACGCATATCCTAATAGTTTTAAGAGTAATTATAAAGTTAAGAGTAATTATTTCAGTTATTTGGTTGGGTCTTCTGGGGCAGGACTGTCTTTGGCCTCATGGAGTTGGTAAAAAAGGCCATTCATCTTAACGTTCAATTTGTACTGGAAGTTTTTGTCCAGTGTGTAGCAAAGGCAACAAACGTTTGTGACAACAGGGTCATCTTTGTTTCAGCCAGATCACGAACATCAAAGGGGGGGGGGGGATTGTTTTGCTTTCCTAAAAACGTTCAAGATAATCCATGAGCAAATAGACAAGGCTATTTTTCAGGGACCTTTCGATTACTTTGAGTGTGCTGTCCCCACTTCCATTTGTTCTTTTTCAAGGTATTTGTGTTCAACAGATTTGTTTTATCTGACACAAATCTCGTTGGTTGCATTTGACAAGATAGCAATGTGGCCTGATAAGTACAGCCATCACTGTATATAATGAACTTGGCACTGTCAGTGGGCTCCTCCAGGAGGCTACTGACACAAGAAGAGAATTCATTGGCAATTAATGGTCCTTCTCCTTCGTGCCACTTCACACATCTTTGGATCCCAAATTAAAAAAAAAAAAAGACAGCTTATTTGGGCCAGTTATGATATAGTGCAGCAGATGCGTTATAGCCATACTAACAAATAAGCTTCCAAGTCCATGCACACTCAATATAAGCTGGTCCCATCCCCTTGGTTTTATGCAAGCTTCTTGCTAGATTCTTTCTCCTACCCTACATACTTCACTTTGGTCCTTCCGACATACAACAACAGGTTGCTCTTTTTGAATATCTCTCTAAAGTCGTCTGGGACAATGTGTGACTCTTTCCATTTTCTTTGGTACCCTCTATAAAGGCCTCTGAGGCTTTGAAAGTTTTTGTCAATATAGATTTTGTCTGTATTCTGTCTGTAGTAATAGGAAAGCAATTTTGTTAAGTTTGTCGAAAAATTACTTATCACAAAACTGCTTGTCCTCTTCTGCGCACTGGTAATTTGACAATTGTGGAGCTCCCATCTCCAAGTCATGTTAACTGTCTTTGCAACAGTCATGAATAACAACTGTGTTAGGGCAGTTGTATTCAAACTTATTGTTTTGCATAAATAGGTAGAATGTATGAGCTGTGTTTCAAATTGAAGTGTAGAGCTGAGAGTTGAAGTTGAAGGTTTGTTGAGGAGAGAATTTTTGGTGCGAATATGTTTATGAGTTGCTTTTTTTCGAGTGACAAATTAAGTATCATCTACCTGGCACTGATTGAACTAATCAATGATTCAAGAATGGTACATGACAGGCACAGCATGCTAGCAAGGGGTGCACACTTAAAGCAAATTAAGAAACACAAAAAGGCGCGATAAAAATATTTTCCAATAGTTGTACCGATTGTGAAATAAGCGCCCCTTAGCTGTCAATCATAGACTTTTAAAAAATCATTCGTCAGTAGCTTTTGCCACAATTTACCGATTTGATCGAATCAGTATTAACATATTCTTTGATGCCATTTGCCTTTTCTCAACTGCACTACCAAATCCAGCTATAGATTACACAAACTGCCTTGACAAAATCTTCTGGCTATCGATAGGGCTCGATTTGAGTCATATTTTAACATAAGGTGTATCAAAGACTGTACTACATACAGGGATAAAAAAAGTGATCTTCGAAAATTTTGTCACTTAGGCTGTTGAATCACACAGCTAGCGATATATATATATAAGGAAAAGGGAAACTGGCAGACAGGCTTCAAAATTTAAAATGCTTGATGGAAAAAGGAAAAACTCTTTATAATGAAAGGTCAATTTTAAAAATAAACACAAGCAAATATACAAATAAACACACACACACACACACACACACACACACACACACACACACACATCTGAAAATGATAGCATAGTACGAATGGCAGCCTTTAGAAAGGTGATGTAAATCAAGCAACATACATAAATCGAGATGAAATTCAAATCCAAAAACAGAAAGACGGGAATGTATGCATTATCTAGACAGATGAACAAAACTGTCCCCAGAAACTATAATAATTGAAATAAAAGAGTAAGTGATCAAAGGACAATGTAAGGAATGAAATAACCATTCAACAAAAAATTAAACCATTATCTCGAATGATATATGACTTCATAAATAGAACTGGCATTAAATAGGAAAACGACTGATACACAATGAAAATGAAAATAAGAAGTCAAATCAGCAGCCAGGAATCATGTGGCGTCGGTGGCCTAGTGGTTAGGCTCTCGGACTTGCAACCGTAAGGTTGTGGGTTCGAATCCCGTCAAGGGCCCGACGTTGTGTCCTTGGGAAAAGCACTTTGCACAAATTTTCCTCACTTCACTCAGGTGGAAATGGGTACCCGGCTATAGACAGTGAACGATCTTGTCAGTTTGATAGTGTTTGAGGTGTGAAATCCGCAGCTTGCACTGTATGCTTCCGCAGAAGCTGAGAATGTTTCAGAGTGTTCTCAGAGGGTCTGCTGGGGTAATAATGGTTGTAAAGCGCATAGAGCATGCTCTTGAGCATGGATATGCGCTATATAAATGCAATTATTATTATGTGCTGAGACCTCTAAGAATAAAAGATTATTATCCGGCCAAAATAAAACGAATAAAAAACTGAAAAAATAAGAAATGGATAGAGGAGAGATAGTGGTGGTGGTGGTGGATGCTGGACTGCTTCGACAGCGCAGACCAAAGTATAGTTCTGTATTGACCAACATTTAATGTCCTGTGACAACTAGGAATGACGCTACTTCAGCAAATGTGAGCCAAAAAATGTGGCTTGCAGTGAGTGAAAGGATAGTACAAGGACAAAGCCCATGATCTGAATTGTCATTTTCATAACACAAGGGTCTGGTCTCTGACAAAGAGGCCATGTGTTGCTCATGCAGCGCAGCATCCAATACATCTCCATATATTGATTAAAAAGGAAAAAGAAAATGTAGAAGACCCATAAATTAACATATGACCTTCTGATCAGAAAACAAAGCAAGATGGAATTAATATTCTGCAAACAAAGAGGTAATTGACTGAGCTCCGCAGAGACCCCCCCCCCCCCCCCCTTTTTTCGTACACAATTTAACCAGTGAGGCTCCTGGGTTCATAAACTTAAAATAAAAATTTTGCTATGAAAACTTTCAGTAATAAGGTTCTGTTGACATTGCTGTTGGGGATTTCAGTTTTGTATTGATTTTCTATACAGTTCGTTCTTTGTTTCAGGCAGTACAGGTTTGCAACTTGATCCTATTGATCCATATCAAAATGTAATTGACCCCAATATACAATCTTTCTGTTGTTCATATCACAAGACCATATATTAGCTGAATATGTGCAAAACATTTAGGGATGGTTTGTTTTGAAGTTCAAAATATAGCACAGGGACACACATTTTTTTAGATCACAATGTGTCACTTCAGTAATAGCTAAAACTTATGGTAAAAGGATAGTTATAAAATTCCATACCACAGATACAGGAAGCAGGCAAAATAACATTTTAGTTTTAGAATAGTATTCAAAACAGGAAAATATAACTGCACAAGACTGAATAAAGCCTTTGAAGGTCAGTTACATTCTAAGGAGAGTCTGCTCTCTTTAAATAAAAAAAAAATTGCTTATCTTGTTTTGGCATAAATCATGAGTACTTAACACAAACACATTTCAGAATCTTGTTTTTATCTAAGTCAAATGGTTGACTGCATACTTCAGGCAAACTTTTTTTCAAAATCTATAAAAATAAAACCAATAGTAGTCAATGCCTTATAACCTGTTTACACTTTTCTATTATAACATCAAATAAAGATATCTCGTTCACATTTTATATGGGTAAACTTAATAGATTACCACTCTGAAAATGTTTGAGTCAAACAAGTAATTGTTCTTACTTCATTCAGTGAATCAGAGACCAGGTGTGATCGTCGTACAGTGAGATTCAGAAAGAGCATTCCAATATCTGGTAACTGGCGACGCTGCACTTTGGCCACTAAGCTTTTCTGTTGACAAAAAAGAACAGCATAAAACAAAACCAAAAGAAATTATTTCAATACGCCATATAAGGGAAGCACTGATTAACTTTTTACCTCTCTTTCCTTTCTGAACCAATAAACAGCAGCATTGCTAACAATTTCAAAAGTCCATGTAGGCCCTACTGATATTGCTTTTGTCAAGTCTTCTCATATCTAAATGAGTTGCTTACAGAAAACCCCTATTTCTCACATTTTCTGTTTCAATCTAATATCATAGTACGAAGCATTTTTAGCGGTAAAAAAGTATCGGAGTGGTCGAATAGAAAGAACGCATAATGAAAACTATACAAAAAAATGAAGAAAACTGAGACGGAAAAGAAGTACTTACCCTGGCCATAATTATCATTTGCTGCTCTGAATCTTTCTGAAGGACAGTTCTTTTCGCAGCTATGCTCAATATAAATGGGTATTGACAGAAAGAAAATCTGAAAATAATAAAAAGAACGGTTTTAGCTGAAGTGTAGGGAGATAAGAATTCCCACAGTAAACAGATTTAAGTCAATGATTATACAATTAGTAATTGCTGGTTACAATAAGTTGCATTCTTCAAAATTGTAAAAATCATATGAATTGACAAAGAAGAATGGTTTGGAGGTTGGCTGCCTTGAATATATCCAAGCAGAAAAATTAAAATCTTCCCCACATGGGAATGAACTCACATCCTGAGAGAACAAAACAAGGAGTGTAAGTATCAAACTGCATAAGCTGGTGCTGACTTCTGCCTCACACTCCAGTCATAACTGGCCATTTGAACGTAGAGTTTTACATTTAAAGATCATACAGTTTAGTGCTTTTTGACACTGATGGGGAACAAAAGACTAGCCATCAATCAAAGCCAGAACTGAAGCTCTCAGAGATTAACAGTTTTCCAGAATATTGCTTGTGTAATAACTTTTAGTTTTTAGTAAGTGTGCACTTGTAACACAATAGGGTTGTATAAGAGCCGAAGATGAAAGGTGTTACTAGAGAGAGAGTAACAAACACAGAAAAGAAGAAGGAGAGATAAGGACAATAGATGTTTGATAGGAAAGAGGGAGCGAACCACACCAGAGCACTCACCAACCACTCATTTAACCACTTTGTCAAGAACAAGAGTACTGGCTGTAAGAAAGAGAAAGTAAATTTTGGACACAGATCACTTACCCTGCATGTGAACTGGGATTCTGCCACGCATAGTACTCAGCCATCAAGTCCAGATGGTCCAAAGTGCTGTTGTAGAACTCTGTGTATGTCACTATAGGTGGGAGCATCAAGTTGTTTGCTGCATCTACATACGGGCACAAGAGGAGGGGGTGGATGAGTGTAAAAAGTGAAGAAGACCAAATGTCAAAAGACAATAAACACATAAAACCGCAGTTGTTTTACTTGTTGTATTTATGTTGTGAACTGTTCAGGTTATCAAGACCTCAAGTGGGTGATTAATATTGGAATCTGAAAGGAAAGTTGAGAGATCCAATAAAGTAATTAAAACAGTAGAAAAATGTTCTTATTTAATTCACAATAACTGAAAATTTGTTCTGACATAAACTTGATCCAGTAGAAGAACAGTTCAAAGGTTGATAACCTAAGGCTCAGAAAAAATTTAAACTAGACCTCTGTTCAACAGCTCAACTTCTCTTGTTATGCTTTTGCGAAATGTAAGCAGATTGATTTGTACTCGCTGCAGTGTCAACATGTGCACCAACTGAATATACAATTGGACGCAACTTACTAAACAAAGCCAAAACTTTCGTTGCACTAGGAATCCACCAAGAACATTTTGACAAGGGGGGTAAATCTTCAGGCTTTGAAGGAAACAAGCGAACAGATATGAAGTTGTGTATTCGTTCCACCACAGGCCGGAATCGATCTTGCTTCAATCTGAAAAGAAAGTACACTATGTTTGTGATCACTAGAATTATCAAATCAAAGAAACGCAAAAGACTTATAAAAAAATGAATAATAAAAAATCATATACGACAGAACTATCAGTATCAGTTTTATTACCTTATCTACAAGAAAATGAGATGAGCTGTTCATGTCTCTTTGTCTCTACTAATTTTCCAAATTCCCAACACTATAGCAGAACTAATGTGAAACTTTCCGCTGTAGACTCATGCTAACTGCACATTACAAGAAGAAGCTGTAGAAAGGCTGCAGGAAGAGTCAGGAGCCCAGAGGAGGGAGCAAAAGAGGTGAGGGGTGGGGGCTGAAAGTGGAGATGAAAGCGGACGACAGAACGTTGTAAGAGAGCAGGACACTTAGTACATATAATAATACAAATAATAATAATAATAATAATAATAGATAGAATTTGTAGAGCACAAATTATTCCTGCTCAATAGCAAGCTCCTTGCGCTTTAGAATTACTCCAGCAGACCTGATAGCATTCTGAAACCATCTCAACTTCTTGGGGAGCAAACAGTGCAAGCTGCCATTTTATAGGGACTAGAATACTAACATACTGAAAAGATCTTTCACTTTCTTTGGCTGAGTACCCGTTCACACCTTGAAGAAGTGAGTAAAATTAGCGTAAGGTGTCTTTCCCAAAGACACAATGTTGGGCCTCAGCCTCTATTTTTCGAACCTGTAACCTCACGATTACGAGTCAGGTAAATGTAACATTCTCCAGTCCATCTCCCTTCTAGCAATCTATATATATATCTGTGACTTACCGTTTCAGCCAGTGTACAAGGTAATGGTGATCATGATCAGACAAAGCAGCTATCTGTCGCAGGAGATGAGCAAATATCACATATGCTGTCTGATTTGAGAACTGAGGATTCTGAAAGAGTTAGAAGAAAATGCCTTGAGATTTTTGTCAAAACAAAATGAAGACATTTTCAAAAAGGGTCTAACGAAAGTGAAAATACAAGGAACACCTCAAACTCAGCAGACTCATTATTGATTGATAACTATAAGATTTTGGTTTGAGAACCCACATTAAAATAAACTAATCATTTCCCTCTTTAATCCTCAGTGACACATCTGCCGTAAAATAACAAAACAGCGTCCGAAATTTGATTTCGAATTTCTTAAAAAACTGGTCATGGTTTCACTGTGATTTTTCCACACAAGTAGGGTAATGGATGCAATTTTTGATTCAGCAAATAAACACATTTTGGCGCCAAAATGTAAAAAAGGGGTTTTGTCAGCTTACGGTAGACATCTCTGGGGGCTGAATCTTGTAACTCCTAACCAGTGGCATGGCACCATCTTCCACTTACATATGAATATCATTCAGGAATAGCGAATTTATTTTTTATAGCTTGAAAGATGGGACATTACTATAATGATAATAAACTTTGTCACAGGCAGTCAAACAGTCAAAGTGTAATATCCCATGAGCTATCTTCCCACAACATTTAATTTCTTTTTTCCCGATCGGAAACCAAATTTGTACAACATATCACTAGACACATCTCATATGATTAATAATTGATGATGATGATGATAACGATAATAATGGTGATTATCATAATAATAAAAATAATCATCATCATCATGATATATAACAAGAGCAATAAAATAACAACAATGACAATAATAAAAAATAATGGTGATGATGATGATGATGATGATGATGATGATGATGATGATGATGATGATGACAACATTAATACCAGTAATGACAACAATATAATAAGAACTGGATGAAAGTCTTAGTTTTAGAATGAATTTGTGAGAAGTTACAATATGACAGTCAGAAAACAGCTTTCCTGATCATGATCCTGTTCAAAGCTATCTCAGCTGAAAGTAAAAACTCTATCATTGTTCACAAATCTAAAGCAATTAAAACAAAGGAAGCAACTGCGCATTGACATAACACTCAAACTGGACATGCAGAGCAAACATAAATCCAAGGCATATTCTGGGAAAAATATAGCAAGGAATGAAACTTGAAGTTCAACACTATCAAGAGACGATCAAACACTCAATTCCAAATGACTGAAGAGCACAACATTAATAACTAAGACGTTTTTGTGAAAATACCTGGACAAGAATCAGGAAAGCGCGGAGGTCATCTTTACTGTGAGGCCTGAGAGAAGAAACAAAAGAATTATACGATTAATTTTGTTATTGTTTACAGTCACTTGAAATAAATGAGACAGAAAAACCTTTTATTCATACCTTTTAAGCAATATCTTTGGGTTCTTGTAAAAGTAAAATAACTGCTGCCCCCCTCCCC
>NW_004797481.1:414859-416712 GCF_000002075.1 Aplysia californica | reverse complement strand
AGGAGGAGGAGGAGGAGAAGGAGGAGGAGAAGAAGAAGAAGAAGAAGAAGAAGAAGAAGAAGAAGAAGAAGAAGAAGAAGAAGAAGAAGAAGAACAACAACAACAACAACAACAACAGCAGACCAAGAGACATCAATAACCAGCAACATTCAAACCGAGAACAAACGGGCCTAAATAATAACTCCTTGCTATTGTTAGCCAAGCCGACCAAGTTCGGGGACAACACCGCGAGCACCGCACACTTCTACCGAGTGGTCAATAATGCATGATATTTTCTGGGCAGCGTTTGGGAGTTTCTTAGCAGCAGAACAGGGCCAATACAAAATCGATAGTCCATTGTGGAACAAAAGAACAACGGATTTAGTCTGGTGAATTGCTTAACATGCCATAAATTATGAAGAATCTATGAAACGGCCTCATAGGCCAGAACGCGTAGGTGAGTGTTACAGGCACTTATAGTGTACACTGACTTTGTTCATTGTCAGGCTTCTCAAACTGTGTCAGATTGTCAACTGTGAAAGAATGTCTTTTCTTCCTTTCGTTTTGTAATTTGCATATGCATTTTGTTGGTACAATGTTGTTGTTGTTTTTGTTTTTTTTGGGGGGGGGGGGTTCTGCTTTAAAAAGGGTAAAAGAGACACTTTGGACTGGTAGGAGTAAGCATAGAGGGAGAAAAGAAATCAATGACCAAACACCAAATGACACGTCATACATAAACATATACACGTATGTGGATGTTCAGGTTATTACACTATCACAAAAGATTGCACGTCCTGTGAATGATGGGTCTATTTGTGACCCCAACTAGAGGACGTTGGGCAGGTAAAAGTACACCCATTGGAAATCAATATATCCCTGGGAAGGTGGGGGGGGGTATAAGATGCTCTTTACACGTCCACTCTTAACCTCATCAATTCAAATCAAACAGTCAAAGGTCTAGCCCCGCCTCCCCTTCCCATATTCCCTATCCCTCTAAACAAACGAATGCATGTATAACAACAGCAAAAATATTGTTTTAATAAGAGTTTTACGGCACTTGTAACACAATAAGGTCATATTAGTGCCGAAGGTTAGAGGTGTTACAAGAGAGTTACAAACACAAAAAAGGGAGGGCAGATAAAGACGTTAGATGTTTGATAGAAAAGAAGAAGCAAACCACACTAGAGCACCGCCCAAACCACCCACGAACAACAATAGCAACAACAATAATTACAACAGCAAAAAACAACAACAACGAAACAACAACCAAGGAAGGTAAAGTCATTTAATTTGAAGGGAGAGGAGGAGGAACCAACCTACAAGCCTTACATAACACCTAAACGGTTGTATGAGGAGAAACCAAAACGTTGACAACATCAAGCCAAACGACTTACCATATTCTCCCGTCCCGACTTCTGAGAGTGCAGCAGTGGAGAAACAAATGATTGTAGATAACATAATTATACAGGCAAAAGTTTAACCGAGTATGCATTGGGGGCACTCCCTTTCTCTCGACCCCCTCCCCCCTAACATTTTTAAAAACTGTTTAAACCGTCCATTCGTTCATCCAACCACCACTCCATCTATCCACTCATCTGTCCATCACCCAACCACCCACTCCTTACCGTCTCTTTAACATTCCATGAACTTAAAAAAAAAATTTATTAATCAATGGAACATACTTGAGCAAAGAAGGAGTTTGTGCCCCCCCCTCCCTCCCAAACACGCATACGGGATTCCCGCTTTCTTTCACGCGCTTCTTGAAAGTCATTTGAGCATAAACGTCAGAAACAAGGACATACACATAAATGCACACTCAGACGCACACACACACACACACACACACACACACACACACACACACACACACACAC
>NW_004797481.1:408161-414759 GCF_000002075.1 Aplysia californica | reverse complement strand
CACACTCACACACACACACACACACACACACACACACACACACACACACAATAATCTACTCCACTGACACTGCAACCTTCACCCGGATATATAAATAAGCCTTTACTACAATTTATAAAAGATGTCTCTGCGACCGTGAACACGTAAAACTTGTTAACGAACGCGGCTTTCATAAATTATATGCCTTGTCGACAACCTTTGAAACAATAACAAAATCTCAAAAACGAAAAGACCCTTGCCCAGAGACTTCGTCTCCCGTTTCTGTGTATCTTTATCATTAATAATAATTGTTCTAATGAAGGTAAAAGAACAGACAAAGTTGACTGGGCGAACATATAAACAGAGCCAGAGTACGTTTATGTAGGGCTGATTGTTAACGTATACCCACCACCAACGCGATTCCTATCATTAAAGAGGATGGCTTCCTCGACCATGCCTGCCTTTGCCCATTGGGGCTAACATTCAAGATGACGGATGAGGGTACTCGAATTAACATCTTTACCACATTGGACAAGAACTGAAACCTTTTGTATGCAAGCACAGGAGCCAATCCATCATTCAACAGACAACAGTGTCTGTCATTTCTGCGTATCGAATAATGTACTATAAACATTTCTGTTCATGTTAAGATTGGGCTCCAACAGACAAATAAACACTAAAAAAACCCCATCTCAAACTCAAAAAGGACGCACGGTTCCATACCTGCCTTCAAAACAATGAGGAACTAAAAAAAAACAACACGCCAAGGGTCAGAAACTATTTTGCTTCAGTGCTGTTCCCAGGTTATTCACTTGACTTCACGCTGTTTTTCACACGAAATCCGGTACAACGCCGGTTTCACCTGGATAATAATGAGCATGATTGAAAATAGGCAAGGCAGTATAGACCGATAGTGGTAGCCGCCTTCTCTGTAGGATGTTTACTACTCCAGCAGAAACACAATAGGGGCTCTAGTGGCCTAGAGGTTTAGGTAGGTCCCTGGGTCGAATCCGGGTAGCGACCGAAAAATGATCTTCTCTAAAATTGTGTCTCCTTTCACCTCCTTTCCTGCTCTCTAGCAATGTTCTGTCGTCTGCTTTCGTCTCCACTTTCTGCCCTCACCCCTCACCTCCTTCGCCCCCTCTCTGGGTTCCTGACTCTTTCTGCAGCCTTTCTACTTCTACCCTTTGGCTCCTTCTTACTGCTGTCTTTCAGCTACACCCCTGTTCTTCGGGTAGGAAAGATCTACACACAAAGATCTACATATAGCCTTCTCGGAAAATTGTGAAAAACCTCGGAATTTCCGTTTGCAAGTTGCGCACATTAAAGATCCCTTGGTGGTCTAAAATCGATAAAAGTAAGCTTCGGCTGCCACCCGGGCAAAATTCAAAATTTCCTACCAATTGAAAATATTTGATGTGTTCCGCGCGCTCATATGACCTTAAGCAGTTGCGAGCGCATTAAAACACTTACAAACAAAATTTTAAAAATTAACAAGAGCCCCCCCCCCCCCCCCCCCCGAAACACACGGCACAACAGGGTCTTAAGTCGCACACAGAAGGGAGTTAACATAATTTATTTTCTCCTTGACATTCACCGGGATCGTTTTAGGGGTTCTGAGGCAAAATTCGAAATTCACTCGTACAGAAAAAAAGAGAAAAACCTCCAGCAGGTGTCAAAGTTCGCCATCACCTGCGCGTTAATCAATAGTATATTCAGGCTCTACTGAAAACGGGAGAGCTGACTAGTACTCTACATTGACCGACTTCGGAGAACAGGACAGTTCTTACAGAGGTCAGATCAAGGGAAGCATAAGTTTAGCTTACCCATATTATTTCACATAGAAGGAGAGCTCGCTTCACCAAATGGCGGACTCCATAAACAGGCGGACGTTACTGTTGACAAAACCCCGCAACACCGTGTGCCCGGCAGGGTACCGTACGGGTTTAAGAATCCTCTCAAACCAGTAAAATGGTTAAAAAAAGCGTAATCTCCACTTTAACGTCAGTCTCTGACAAGACTGAACTGTGAGAATTCCAAAACAAAGGAAGGTAAAGAATGCTCTTCCAGGGAATTCGAACCACGTTGATCGGTGTCTTAAGTCTAGAGAGATACCAACTGAGCTAACTGCGCTCCATTAGCCATGTTGGAATCCTGCTGAATTACAATGTCAATGACCTCTGTTCAACGCACCAACGTGGGTTATCTTTCAACATGAAATGTTTTTAAAATTGAGAGGGGTCTACGTATGACCTTAGGGAAAGTTCAAGACAACAACAACAAAAAAAGATGGTCAAACACTTAAATATCACTACAGTACGCTACAAAAACGATACCATTGAAGTACAAAGTTCTATCTGCACAGTACTGTACCTAGTTTTGAGAAATTTGACGCCAACAATTTTGAAGCATGTCAAGCTTTTTCGAAAGCAATTCTTTGAATATCTTGGTAACGACTCCGAAAAATCTTACGATTTTAATACAGCAGATAGGGGGCTCTCGTGGCCTACGGGTTAAGGTGTTCGCAAAAATTGTCAGATAGAACTTTGTAACGCTAAGGTAGCGAATACTTTAACTAACCTTTTGTCCTTCAGCAAAGAGTTAATCACAGCTTTCAGCACTTCTTTCTGCAGTCCTTGGGGCTATGGAAAGGAAATAAACGAACAATCAGATAAATGATAAGGAAAGATACAAGAAGATATGAAAAGGTGATGGAAACGATTTCCCTCATATCACGTACAATATAACTAACACACAGCACACACACACACACACACACACACACACACACACACACACACACACACACACACACACACACACACACACACATACAGTCCAATCTTCAATGCCCGCCCCGACCCCCCTTTCCCAATGACACTTTAAACACAAAAAGAGCAAAAATCCCAAACCAAAAAGCCAGAGCACACAACGGGATTTCCACAAAGTTCAATAATAAATGTCTTTTTGTCGTCTTCCTGCGAGTTGGTCAGCCTTAACTGCGCAAGGCAGAAATGAGCGTATGTACATGTTTTTCACAATAGTGTACTGCGAACGTGTGTTAAAAACACAAAAGTTCGCACACAGACAGAAAGCAGCAGATGAAAAGACGAAAACAACACCAGGAAGGCCCACAACTATGATTTCCACATTGGAAGGCATTTTTATCAAGTATTGCCAGTTTGCTGCTGGATGCCATCGCATTCTACACAGCCATGTCGAAGTTTATCGTCTCACAGACAGTTGTCTTTTTATTTTCTTTACGAGTTTGACCTCCAACAAGGCTTACATTCAGAACGCGAGGAGCTCGGCCTGCCCTTACATAAAGAAGAAAGGAGGGTTGTGGCAAAGCTGAAGCATCAAGGTAATTACATAACATGTACAACTGGGCATACATGTTTATGTACCTTATTAATCAAATATTAAACCTTATAGTGTGCATCGGGTTTATTTGCCAACCCCCCTTTCCGTTTCCACCTTTCAAATCACATTATTATCGAAAAGTAGGGTTCTTGTAAAATCAAATGTTGTTCCTGTTTTTGACAGGCGGTATGAAAAACAGTGGATTTAAAAAAACGTTTTAGAAATGACATATGGACCTTTTTACATGTACAATTATAATCCTAAATAAACAAGATGCATTCTACACTGGGAAGGGAGTGATGAATGGAGGTGAAACCCTTTTACGGGGTACAAACACGCTGAAGAAAAATAGAGACCTTAATGAGTGGCGGTAACGTTATTCGCGAGGGGAAGAGGGGGGTGGGTGTTTACCTATACATTTAGCCATAGACCGCATCAAACTGTTAAATATAAATCCCCCCCCCCTCTCCCCCGCTGTTTTCGCTTCCGTGTCTTACCCCAAGCAGGTGTGGGAGAGGACAATAACAGGCACTGTTTTCCATCTGTTCTCAGGAGCAAACACAAGAGGACATCACATAGCGTGTTCGTTCACACGCGCTCCTGAGATTATACACCCCCCCCCCCCCAAAACCAACAGACACAGACATACCAAAAAAAACAACAACAACCAAAAACAAACCAAAAACACAAAAAACAAGGAAAAAAGGCGAACCCCGCCCCCCTCCCCCCAAAAAGGATTGCTTAGTCGGTTTGCCTGTCAAAATTAGACCTAATTCAGGAACAGGGTTCGGATGATGTAACAACACGGTGTATAGTATAATATGAGGGCTGCGTCACTAAAAACAAGAAAATGGCTACATGTATAAAATGAAAATTTTGTCAAGACTGAGATACAGCTTACACAGTCAGTTAGCCAAACACTCCCTTTATTCCCGACGTGGTCCTCGTGAACAATGAAGTACAGGGTGTCTAAAAAATAGGACCCATTTAAAGAGCAATAACCAGGCCGCTAGTGCACTGATTTTAACAAATCTTCGAACAAATAACATTCAACTAGGGGGACATCACGTTTTCAAATATGAACAAAACCCATTGACGTGTTCTTGGTACGGAATATCAAGTTTTAAAAAAGTCAACCAAATTAGGGTAAAACGTACAATTTCACTTCTTAGAAACGTTCAGCTACAGGGGTGCTAGTTTAGTTTTAGTAAGTATTTTACGGCACTTGTAACACAATAAGGTCATATAAGTGCCGAAAATTAAAGATGCTACAAGAGAGTAACAAAAAAAAAAAAAAAGAAAAAAAAAAAAAAAAGAAAAAAAGAAGGAGGGGAGATAAGGACGATAGACGTTTGATAGGAAAGAAGAAGCAAACCACACCAAAGCACCCGCCAACCGCCCATTACAGGGATGCGATCGGCCCGTTCTGGTTTCAGGACAAGGACAGTAAACCACGACAATCACATCAGATGGATATCTCACCGTGCTGAGAAGGTTTTGGGGAAATTTGGGGAGGAGAAGGAGTTATGCTGTAGAGGTCTGGTTCTGGTGGGATAGGGCCACACCTCCAATGTCTAGAGTGACCCTTTATGTGTGGTTGTAAAAAAGGTTTGGAGAACGCCTTATAGGCCGAAAATTTACAAATGAATGCATGTAGTAACCATATTCCTCTACACGTGAGCCCTTTAAATTATTACCTTTGGGGGGGGGGGGGGTTGAGAGGGTTTACGGAAGCAAGCCACAAACAATCGAATTGCTAAAACTCAATATTGAACAGGACGTCGAAAGAATCGACCCCAAAATACCTCACGCGTTTATTTAAAATTCCCAGTGGCGGATTGGGACGTGTATAGAGAGAAATGGTCAACAATTGGAGATATAAATAGCCATCACCTCCCTGGCATTATATTTTTTGGGGTCTAAATTTGAATTTGTTCTTCAATACACAAATAATGACTAGATCTATTTGAAACAGACCACTGTGGTTGATTTTTAAGAAGTAGCAGTTTTGCGTTTCCTCCAATTTGGTTAAAATTTCAAAAACTTGATTTTATTCAAACACAGTTATCTGATTGATTGATTTTATTTTGGCAAATATAATGTTCCCTTGATTGAATTGAATTTCTTCAAAATTTTGTTGTAATTGGTCTAAAGATGACCAAGTTATTGCCCTTTAAATGGGTCTTTCTTTTTTTAAAAAGACACCTGGTATTTTTCCCATCGTTACATATGTATTATGCATGTCATCCCTGTAGAATGTTATGTCAAGCGACCGAGGAGGCCAATATCTGACGTGCTCAATAAGGTTTGTGTCATCAGTTACATTTTCGCCGGCTAGGTATCGCTGCACTGGTCCAAAAAGATGGAAGTCTGAAGGGGCAAGATCAGGACTGTGATCCAGAAAGCTTTCATTAGGTTCTCTGAAGTCACCAGCAGACCCAGTTCCCATTTTGTCAAGCACATTATTTTGCCTGCATCGTTCAAACAATGTGTTAACACCGACGTGCTGTGCCTTGTGCGCATCTGTCAACTGTGTTGGAACCCACCCATCTGACACTGTTCTGTATTCTACCGCATTAGAGGCACTTCCGTGAGTTGTTGACTTACAAAGATCTGGGACATCAGCAATGTCACGAATTCTGAGACACCTGTCATCACGAATGAGTTTTTCCATGCTTTCAGAATTTGTTTTCGTTGTTGGTAGACAGGTGCCATAAATTGGGCCAAAAACTTGCTTAAAACACTTTCACCACAAACACTTCCAAATTCTGCCTGAATAGGAGTGAGATTTTTTCCCCCTTTTGCGTGAAGAAACCGAATTATAACTGTAATCTCTTCTTCTGGCCGAGTTTGTATAGTGGTTGCTATCTTTGTTGCGATGTAGTAAAATGGCTACATTCATTTAATTAATTTTAATGGTGCACCCAAATAGAGTATTACCTGAACTACTCAAAACTTTTAAAGAATTGAAAAATATTAGAATGACTAAATTAGATAGTTATTAAAATATGACAATTTTCCTGTTATTTCTAGGACAGCTCTCGGAGCTGGAAGGCATACGCCGTACAGTAGATTACAAAAGAAACAAAATAAACACATTTCCTTTGTGTAAGATCGATATGTCTTTCACACCTTTCGTGTTCAAAACAACGCCAGGTATGCGTTCACAATTGAACACAAACACCACACTGACCGCAGTAATACGATCACAAGTAAAACATCTGCATAAACACGCTTACAATGTGACCGGTATCGA
>NW_004797481.1:406425-407439 GCF_000002075.1 Aplysia californica | reverse complement strand
GGATGCGAGAAAAGAAGGGAGCGACTCTCGATATGACTAGCATCTGTCAGTAGTTGCTGTACCAACATCAAGTTGAATATGTTTAGTTAGTAATGATGAAAACATCCTGTAAAGTAGACCTGCTTTCACCCCTGCACTTCCTGTACAGGGGAGCACACAGAGCAGGCTGCTGACACAAAAGCAAAACAACCGTTGGTAATCAAGATTTAGAATTTCCTGAACATCAAAACAGGAGCGATTATCTTCTAAGCGACGACCACGATTTCGTTCGTGTTGCGTGCAAGTGTCGATCGTGTGCCGAACGAGCCAATATTGGCCCTGTCAGCCACCGTCGATAGCATTCAAACAACTGAATTCTATTTCAGGACTCGATTCAACAGTCGGAATTACTGATCGAAATCAAGCAAACTAAAGAAGACATGGACACCCTCCTCCTCGAAAAACAAAAACAAATAAAAAGCTTCATAATTTTCTTTTCGTCCTGTAGGGTGCGTTGGAATAGAATAAGATTACACGCAATTTATTTAAGAAAGAGGGGTGGGGCTGGGGTAGGTGCAACGGCTTAAGGGATTGTTTGATGATTGTCATATTGGAAGATTTTTAAGTAACGTTATTTTAAGGGCGAGTTTACTCTCATTGAAGAAACAAAGGTCAGTTCGAAAGCGCGTGTTGTGTTGGGGTCTATTTCCTTTTTGTGGATCGAAGCCAACAGATTGACCAAAAGGCAGCTGGATAGACGGCTTAGCAAGCACATGTAAAACAATATAATCAGTGTTCTGTTTTCGTTAGTGTTTTAAGGCACTTGCAACACAATAATGTCATATAGGTGCCGAAGATTAGAGGTGTTACAAGAGAGTAAACAAGCACAAAAAGAAGGAGAGGAGAAACGGACGATAAATATTTCATAGGAGGAAAGGAGCAAACCACACCAGAGCACCCGTCAATCGCGCGCATATTATCTGAAAAGGAGGACTTCTAAACAAAGGACACACTGCAAACACGGGTGTGCATACG
>NW_004797481.1:399506-405352 GCF_000002075.1 Aplysia californica | reverse complement strand
TAAAAGCATTTTCGAAATAGTAATGTAATTAAACCTTCGCTGGTGTAACTCTACTAGTATTCAGTAGTACCTCGAGACACGATAGTTTGGTCTCTGATCCACGACATACTACAAATGGTAACCCAGAAGACACAGTAGCAATAGTTGCACCCCGTAATCCGCCACAAGAACCACTACACAGTGGTGTACTGGTCTACATGCTATGTCTTGTGATCAAGGAGCATGACACAAATTTGGAATACAGTGGAACCTGCTCTAACGGTCACCTGTCCAAGACAATCACCAGTGCATGACGACAGCTTCCCACTACCCCCTTGCGTTTTCTAAGACGTCCACTTTTCTCCTTGACAATGACTGGCTGTCGTGGACAATTTCAATGGTAAAGATCTATTGTATCTTACCGGTCGTCTCACAAATGACATTGTCTCGACAGTTGCACATGTTGGTAGTCAGGACATTTTGCGAGTTGGTGCAATATACGAGAATATTTTCAATAAATTTTAGTAAATGCAAAGCTTAGCATCAAGAATTCTAATGTTAAATATTGCAAGTCCCCACAGTGACCCCATCAATTCAAATTTCCCTCTCTCTCTCTCTCTCTCTCAACTATAGATAAGGCACTGACATTTAAACGAAGCCTCCGTATAACTAAACAATGCATAATGCAAACCTTCTGTCAGGGCGGATGATCCGCCACAAGTTTGTGATCTAAGAGACGACAGGGGAAGAACAACTCATTTTCACGGGAATGACAACCAGGGCAAACCACACAACCCATAAAATTAATTTGACAAGGGATCTGAACAGCCTGTTGTGCATTGACTGCCTGCCTATCGACTGACTCAGTTGTCCAAGTCAACCTTTTTTCACTTTAACACAACTATGCAGCTAAGCAAAAGAATTCACTGGGTTACGCTTGAAAACATTTGCATCAAAGGAATCGACACTTTCTAAAATCAACAATTGATGAGAGGTGTAACTGAAATCTCAAGCTTAGACAAAGTTGAACGGCTGGAGCGCTTTTTCATTTAGTGTTGTTGTTGTTTCTGTTGTCGTCGTTGTTAAGTCATTCCCTTTTATAATCAGATACGGTGTATGTCATTTCGAAGATGGAGCGTTTGATATTCTGATATGATTCTCTACAAAACATCTTGCCAGCAACCTTTGGTTTCAACCAATAGCACATTTTTAGTGCACAAGCAAGCCACTCTCTTTCTTTCTAGATATCGTCAGTCCACTGCAAGATGTTGCCCTCCAACAACTACCTCCAATATAAATAACACAAATACAAAATAATGAAGAGATGTGTGCTGACAAGCATAACAACACATTCATACAAACACACACAAAATACACAACACAACCACACACACACACACACACACACAAACACAAACACACGCGCGCAAACATGATATGCCACCCTCCAGCGGGTAATTCGTTCGGTCCTTCAGCTCAGAGTTTAATCAATTCCACCTTTTGTGACGTCACGAGTCACACTTTCAGGCCGCAGGGACGCCAGTGAGTACACACACATCTGCTCATTGGATGACGTAATTTCTCTACACCGATAGAGGATTCCAATGTGGCCGGGCGGTTACATGGCGCTCTGTTGCTACGAATCATGCCATTAGGTTTGCTCACGGCTTTGGGGAAAGTAAAGCTAACATTTCAGCCCTTTCTCCAGTCAGTTGGCTTTCAGCCCTTTCTTCAGTCAATTGGCTTTCAGTTTTTTCTTTTCACAGAGGTGGCCACGATGGTTTACATATATAGTTACGCATCTCAAGGACTTTTCAATAATCTATAGATTTATATGTCCTGTACGACATGTATGCAGACACATACACAAGCATAGACACACACGCACGCACACACACACACACACACACACACACACGCGCGCGCGCGCGCAATCGCATAAACGCAAACTTATCAACTATATTCATATGGTAAGTGCCAATATCTTCGACAGACGAGCAGACGGGTACAAACATACAAATACACCCCTCTTCCCCGCCACCCTCCCCCACACCCACACCCACACTCGCATATACTGTATAAGCAAACTAATAAACTACATTCATATATATGCCAATATAGAGGCAATGCTATTTCACAAGAACGTGATCCCAGGTTCAAAAGATCCAACTCAGTCGCAGAAGTACAGGGCATAATCGTTAGCCGAACGTTCATGTTTATCGCTTAGATGACACTGGCGTGAAATAAGACTAGTCAGGCTATCTGGTCCTGTGGGGTCGACCGAGGGAGATAAATACTTTTTGTTCGAGTGTTGATCCTTCTAAAGATAAACCGATTTCTGTAGTGCCTGACTGTGAAAATACTTGACTTGTGATCTATTCCGAGCTGCTGAAAGTTGAGACCATAGACTTGAATTTAAATTTGTATCCTCAATCCTAGACCGAGCACTGCCATGGCTACCGCTCTTTGCTCTCTAAAAAAATTTCGCTGCGCGGTGGTGCGCACCAAGACAGTGCAAAATAACAGTATCCTTGCCTTAAAGTCGAGTGCGAGCATAATATTTCATTTCTTGCCCTTCATTTGGTTCTAAATACATGACCAGTCAAATGATTCGAGCCATGGTGAACTGGAATTACGTCAGAGTCAAACGTCTTTGTTAGAAGAATTTATTGTTCTTTCTGTTTGTTTGCTTACTTTTCTTGCTCTCTTTCTGCCCTGGTCCCTGTCTTTTGGACAGTATAATACAAGTATACTGTTGCAACAGATCTGTGAATACCCCAAAGTGGTTGGTTGGCGGGTGCTGTGGTGTGATTTGCTCCTTCTTTCCTATCAAACAGCTATAATAGTAACAGTCTTTGTCCAACCTCCCTTTTTGTGTTTGTTTATTCACTTGTAACACCTCTAATCGTCAGCCCTTATATGACCTTATTGTTTTGCAAGTGCAGTAAACTTTTTACTAAGACATTACTAAAGACGTGGCGCTGGATGACGACAACAGCAAACACAGTTACACCTCTATCACCAAAAGAACAATAACAACAGCAACGACAGCAGCAACACAGTTAATAATGATAATAACACCGACAGCGCCACTGCTACCACATCCGACAACAACAATACATGTAATGGATGCAACAACAACAGACTAGGAGGATCAACCAAGATGTGGACATTTATCCTCTGAAAGATTGTAAGTCAGAGTCGGCTGATATGTTCTCAGACGTCAAACACAGACAAGGAGGATCAACCAAGACGTGGTTATCTATCTGCTGAAAAGATTGGAAAGTCAGTGTCAGCCACATAATTCTATGAATAGTGAACTGGAATTCTGTGGTGTCAACCAAAGAGGTTATAATAGTACTAGACGTCGCAGCTGTGACGGCACCCACGTAAACTAACCATGGCAGTGTGGGCCCACTCAGCTCGTTTTGTCGCCATTTTTGAGAGGATTAGAAACAGCGCTGTCACGCAGCGCGTCCCTCGCACAGACTTTGAAGCTCAGTTCAGTTTTCTTTTTGTTGGCTGTTGTTGTTTAATCATATAACATACACGCATACACAATACCGCACCTGTTGATCGATTGCGGGAAACATAAATGTACTAAAATAAGGGCTACAAATGGACAGAGAGGTATAATACTATGAGGTATCGTCTGTTTTTCCCGGGTGGGCTGGGGGAGGGACGGAGGGAGACATAGTGAGTAATTGAGTTTTTTAAGAAAAAAAAGACAATTTTATGTCATTTCGTCTACACTCTCCTTCTACTGATGCAAAGCCTAGGTCTTCATAGAGTATGAAGAGGGTTAAGACTGGGTTAATTATAGAATATATATTAATTCGCTACAGTCTCAAAATGAGCAATTCACTGTAGGCTGGGATACTGTAAATCACTCATTGTGTGGATCATGAGCGCTAACCTAAGAGTGTTGTAGTTTAATATCGGGCACAAATTATGATTATATATATATTTAACAACATTTTAAAATGCAAAACTTAGATTAAAAGCGGCCAATATTTTCTAAAATTGGTGTTGATTGGCAATGGTGTTTGGCTAAACAACACCCCATCTTCCATGGACCCCTGCTGCTCCTGTTGTAAATGCTGTTCCGCAAATGAGACAGAATATTACGGTTGTCTTTTATATATTGGGGGGCAGTTACGCCTGGTAGGCTACTTTATTATTATATTCTCTCATCTCAACAACATCCATAGTGGTTCTTTTCCATTCACCCAGCCTTGAAGGTGTGCTAGAGTTGCATCTGAAGCTTCTAGCAGCTTGTTAGTCACATTTCTGATTCCAGAGGGCCGATACGAGTGCCTTGTTGTGGTTAGCGATGCTAAATCTACACGTACTGTTTGAGCGACGCACAGCCAAAAATTTCAATAAAATTGTGTTTTATATTTTAACAAGTGACCATCAAGTCCATCTCAATCTTTTTTTCTGAATTTTACTCATCCATATGGTCTCACCGTGTAAAACGCCCTATTTGCTTTATGAGGAGATTATCTGGCTCATTTCAGGGTAAACAATAACAAAAATCCCTCACAGTTACAGTACATTTTAGCGATAGGCAAATCACATGAAAAGAAATCAACATCAAAAGACTTCGCAGAGTATTATTAATTCGTGATCGAAAAGTGTTTCTGAGCCGACTGGCCTTTTAGTCCTCTCCAGAACGGTGGCGCGCCCCTCAAGGTGGACATTCGTGACGTCATAGCTAAGACCGCTAGTTCTATAATAACCTCTTTGGGTGTCGACTGACATAATCTCATACGTCAGGAGTCAAGAGGTAGGACAGCATGACGTAAACACGAACGCATGTCACAGCATCGCGAGTAAAAACTAAGAGATTATAACATTTGCCGAACGAAACTAACCTTAAAAAGCACAAGGGGAGAAAACAAAAAGAATCAAGTAAACTTGTGAAAAGCACACATGGTGCGACGGGTGATGATGGACGTGGGGGGTAAGCAAACATGGCGCCGGAAAGTCAATTCCTCCGCAACATGTAGTTGGAAGAAAGAGCGTGGGCAGCGATAACACCATCAATACGGTTCAAGGACCCCGTGTTTACTGCTCGGGCTTGAATTCACAGTTTTCTTCTTTCTTTCTTTCCAGACATAGATAGATGACAGACAGACAGACAGATAGCCAGCCAGGCAGCCAAACAAACAGACAGACGGACAGACAGACACACAGATAGATAGACAGACAAGCATCCAGACAGACAGATAGATAGATGGAAATATAGATAGACAGATAGACAGACAGGCAGACAGACAGACAGACAGACGGACAGACAGACAGACAGACAGACAGACAGACATCCAGACAGACATATAGATAGATAGAAAGATAGAAAGACAGACAGACAGACAGACAGACAGACAGACAGACAGACAGATAGATAGATAGATAGATAGATAGATAGATAGATAGATAGATAGATAGAGTAATTAAGGTTTTACGGCGCTCGCAACTACAATAAGTTCATATGAGCGCCAAGGTGTGGAGGGTGGATGTCAACAGAGAAGTCCAAACGGGGAACCAGACTTACTCTGCTCACCTCTCTAGCTTCAACAGCACACAGTCTGCTTCGACTAAGGCACTCCGGAAATAGCAGTTCACAAGAGTTACAAAAATACAAAGGAATTACCGGTAAAGGCAAAAATGACGACAGTAAGGATGAGGAAAGAAAAAGCAGCAGTTCCCCCCTATGTTGTTCCGGCATAGTATGAGCATGACATGGTGATAAATCAGCCCATTTACAATTCTACTTTCCATTAAAACATGTTAATATCCCCCCTTTGGGAATGGCCTAAAGACAACTTCAGTCAGTAGCACTGCCCTGGTGGGGTGGGGGGAGG
>NW_004797481.1:384475-397975 GCF_000002075.1 Aplysia californica | reverse complement strand
CTTATAAAGTCTTATAGATCAGGCAGCCTCTAGTACTACAAAGACTTGCCCGTACAACCTTGGCAGCAACAAAGCAACAAAAGTCTCCAGAGTTCAAGTGAGTGACAATTGAAAGTCCTGCTTTCTCACGTCCTCGTAGTTTTTTCTTCGTGCAACTTCGAGGTAATAAAACAGAGGACTAAAAAAAAATAAGAGAGTGATTGGACAAAGGTTTGGAAAAAAGAAGGAGGAGAGATAAAGAACAGGATTTAAAGAATAAAATTGTGAGGAGGGGTGCCCCTAACTAACAAAGATGACTCGGCAAGTCTGAACTCCTTAACAAGGGCTGGGACTCCCAGCAGAGAGCCTTAACAAAACCTCCTCTTCAGCTCTCGGTACAGAAGCACTAAAATGTATCAATCATGCATGTAAATTGAGCTTGCAAGCGTTTTTAAAGCTCCCATCAACATAAGATTTAGATCATTTTGTTTATATGGGTTGATTCGATATGCCTAGCAGCAAGACGGAGGCACTCAATTAAAAAATATATATTTCCCTAATGGGGATTAATCTCGTGCCCTTTGTACTCATTGGTAAAAAACCAAAAAGCTGGCCACAATAATAATATCATCAAAGACACTGCTGTCGCCTTAAAAAACAACAACAACAAACAAACAAACAAACAACAACAACCCCCTAAAAAAGAACAACCTAACCCAAAACAACAACAACACTCTCAAAACCAATCACGAAAACCCAACAAACAAGCAAACCAAAATTAATCACTTCAATCACATGTATTGATTTAAAAAGGCAATGCTAAAATGTAAATTGGGAATCTGATCTGAGAGCAAGCAGCAAAACCTAAAAGCATTATATGACTCAAATATTAGATTCAAGGGATAGAAAACCGAACGGCATCGACAACTGTTCCCAACACCACGAGGGAACGAGCGAGTCACTTTGAGTAGAAATAGGAGCAAAAACAACTTAACCGATCATCTGTATCCCTAGCTGTGACACGTAAGCCGGCATAACAGTATTGTTCTGCCTTAAATCTATTAATATTATTATTATTATTATTAATATTATTATTATTATTATTATTATTATTATTATATTATTATTATTATTATTATTATTATTATATTATTATTATTATTATATTATTATTATTATTATATTATTATTATTATTATTTTATTATTATTATTATATTATTATTATTATTATTATTATTATTATTATATTATTATTATATTATCATTATTATATTATTATTATTATTATTATTATTATTATTATATATTATTATCATTATTATTCTTATTATTATTATTCTTATTATTATTATAAAAAAGTGTTTTATGGCGCTCGCAACCGCATACGGTCAAACGATCGAGCGGGACATATTAAACATTTTCAGTTGGTAGGAAATTTTGAATTTTGCTCGGGGGGGGGGGGGGGGCGGGGGCAGTCTACTCTTATCGATTTATCTTTATTCTTTGTCAAACAGAGTGTCTGCTGGGAACGGCGGCTAACATGGCGTATGCTCTCATAATAAAAGCTTTATAAATTATGCCCGTGTCCTTTATCTTCCTCCCTAAAATAAATAAAAACAACAAACTAAATCTCTCTCTCTCTCTCTCTCTCTCTCTCTCTCTCTCTCTCTCTCTCTCTCTCTCTCTCTCTCTCTCTCTCTCTCTCTCCCTTTCCCTATATACAACAACATTAAACAAATCAAGCTCCCAAAAACTAACAACCCCCCCCCCCTCTTATAAAGTCTTATAGATCAGGCAGCCTCTAGTACTACAAAGACTTGCCCGTACAACCTTGGCAGCAACAAAGCAACAAAAGTCTCCAGAGTTCAAGTGAGTGACAATTGAAAGTCCTGCTTTCTCACGTCCTCGTAGTTTTTTCTTCGTGCAACTTCGAGGTAATAAAACAGAGGACTAAAAAAAAATAAGAGAGTGATTGGACAAAGGTTTGGAAAAAAGGAGGATGAAGAAAAAGAACAGGATTTAAAGAATAAAATTGTGAGGAGGGGGGTGAAAGGACGAGAGGGAATGAAGGTAGAAGGGGGGTGGGGGTAGAAGATAGAAGGAGGGGGGGGGGGGTGAAAAGAAGCAGGAAACCAGGCAAGGGGAAGAGGGGAGGAACGGATGAGAGGGTTAGAGACGGAGAGAGAAGGGGAGAGAGGGAGAAGAAGGGGAGGGCGTTGAACATTTCAACGCCTGGGGCCATGTTGGAGACTATTGCCCGGGGGACTATGCTCACGCGTCATTACGGGTAAATTCAGTCTGATCAATAACTATCGATCGGTTTGACAAAGCAGGAGCTGAGGCTATCGATCCGAAAGGGACTGACTCTGTCTGACACTGTTCTAATCATGCTTTAAAAAAAAAGTATGTGATCAAGGAACTGCAGCACTATAAATTGATCGGCACCAATAAGTCGGTTCCGGAAATGACATATACTTTATTGAAGAAATAGTGCCAATAAACATTAGAAAGCTATTATATGACACCGTACTCCGTGAACTGCTCCTGCGTAATGTTCTTTCAGTCAGTTTGAAAGGCTTCTTGAAGAAACACACACAAAAACAAAAACAGAAATGGCTAAAAATCAGGTCATACATTAATAGCTCCCTCTTCAAACAAGACAGGGAGAGGATTATTATTTTTGTGGGATTATTACTTCCTACTAGACACACTTAGATCATTTCAAAGGTGCCCCCCCCCCCCCCAAACAACAACCAAGAATATACAAAAAAGAACTGAATTGATAAAGAATTCCTTATATTATTTTATATCCAAAACCAATTGTCTGATGTCAGCCACAAAACAAAGGCATATTTGAAAAACAAATTATTCAAGTGCTTTTATTTTTACCCCCCCCCCCTTTCCCGCACAAAATGTGACTTTGATGTTCACAAAACAGTATCCTTAATCTGGATGCACATTCAAGACTTGAGCCGTACAGCTGGAGTCTCATTAACAGGAGACAAAACGCCTAATAAATGGTACAGATCCCGACATTGGTAACTATTATAGAGCATGCGTTTTCAGCGTTCTGCAACATCACGACCCAAGCAAAGACAAAAATCAAACCATGCTTTGTCCTGGCGGATGTTTAATTCAAAACAATATTTGAAAAAATCTTAATGTGGCGACAGATGTTTAATTTTAATAAAATTGTCCTTTTCTTCTTTGAGTAATATTATATGAGTATCTGGAGTAGCAGGGGAAGAGTTGGAGGTGGAGGAGGGGAAGGGAAGGGAGAAGGGGGGAAGGAGGAGGAGGACAGAGGGGAGAATGAGCAGTAGTAGAAGGAGGAGGAATATATTTTCGAGTCACAAAGTTTACACTACTTGTTTCAATATTATGTTCAAGACACTTTTATAACATTGCAATACTGTGAGCTATACAAAATGTAAACAATGCGAATTAAATTTGCTGAAGAGTAATATCTTCTGGCTCACTGTGGTCCAGAATCTTCAAGCAGGAAAAAAAAAGAAACGTTCATTGTTCTTTATGTTGTTTAACAGAAATAAAATTCAAGTTACCTTATCCGCTCCGAGAACATGAAAAAGTGAACTAAATTTTACAAGGACAGCAAAAAACAAGAAGAACACAAAAGAACACTTTGTAGAGATTAATTTTAAATTCACTTGAGGAAGCCGGTTGTTTAGAACAAATCTTTATTTTGCACTAACAGGCAAAACCCTTAGTTCCCAGAGTACAACCATGTAATTCAGTCAAGAGGAAAAGATCGAAACTAATATAAGATAAAGATCAATGTCTGAATAGTACAGCTCCACCCAGCTTCGTTCAACAATCATGAAAATATTACAATACATGTATTTGACTTAAGGGTGTCAGCACATGTCACTGATACCCTCTACTTCTCCTCACAAACAATAAATTAATGTTTGTGAAGAGGAGTAGAGAGTATCAGTGTCATGTGTAATGAAATATAACAGTTACAAGTTTTAAATACCAAGAATAATCAATGTTGATTTGATTAATTCTATTGGGCTTTCAACTAAAACATCACTTCAGTTTGACATTGGTAATATTTGAACTTTTATTTGGTTTAAATGAATTTTGTTTAAATTCAGAATAGAATCAGAAACGGCAGTTACATTATGTTGGCATTAGATTTTTTTCTTTTTTAAAAAATGAAGATATTTTTACTGCCCTGTCAACATTATTTTGACTGTTTAGGAGGCAGGCTTCAACCCTGCCTGTCACAGGGTTCTCACTCACCAGGGGGAAAAATTTCCTGTTTTTTTCTTGGTTTCCTCCTGGATTTTGCAACCATTTTCAAAGTGATTTTTTAAAAGATGTCAGAGCTAAGAAGTAATCATACCATGGCCATGGACAGTCTCTTTCCCTGAGGTGTCAGTGTCAAGGATAGGGGTTATAGGATAAGTGTAATGTAAACAAAGAGGAGGGGGGGGGGGGTTCCATTATTGGCCTCTGGCTTGACTCTTGAAAAAACAAAAGAAACCGACAGATGACAGAACGTGTCCCAAGCTTTTGATCTTAATCATTACTTGTACATCACTACATTGGCGCTCATATGACTTTAAATGTAGTTGCAAGTGCCGTAAAACCTCTACTAAACAAACAAACATCACTACATAACATGCTAAGCATCATATCTATTTTTTTAAAATTTTCTAATTTGCGTAGGCCATCACCCACAACACAACAGGCACAAGAATTTTGTAACACTTTGTCACAAGCTAATGTTGGCCTTTCTCCCAGTGTATGTTTTTCTATGGGCAAAGTGTTACTAAGTAACTACTAGGGCTCAGTGGAAACCCTGCCATCAGGGACGACCTATGTATATAGGGATACAACATCCCAGCAGAAAGACAGAGACACTTGATAAAAATTCTTCCCACGTGGGAATCAGGCTCGCGTCTCTTGTGTAGGATAGGAAGATACCTAACCACTACACCACAGAAGGCAATTACATTTGACTGACAGTGAAAAACATTAGTATTTACTCAAAAACGAAAATGAAAACTGAAAAAAATAGAAGTCTCAATAGGAGGGGCTCATTTCATTCAATCACAATAAATTTCAATTGTACAAAGCATTTGGTATTTGCGTTTTCAGCAATTTTCTTCTTTGAAAATAAGTATGACTACAACACTTTTAGATCAGCAGCCCACAAGTTTTTCCAGACATTCCGTTTGAAAGTGTCATTTCATATTCTTAGGAAAAAGTCTATGAAAGTCACTTTGTGCATTCCTATTTCCTGTCCTCTTTTAGTCACCATAGTTTTATTAGCAATATCAGCCAAAGCTTAATGAGATCTAAAATATACCTCAGTCAAAATGTTGTGAGTAATTATTATATTTACCAGAAGCATGCAATGGATATCTGAAGTACATGTCCCCAGTTAATAATAAACCATACAGTAATTGAGAAAAATAAAACTGTCTTCAAATATAATTATTTCTTAAGAAATGGGAAAGCTTACCGTTTTAATGAGTATGTCATACACCAAACTGATGAAATCAAACTTCAGACCCGGATCTTCTGTTGTCCTATAGTCCTTTGTTGGGTCTCGCTGCATTGAGGAAGCGGAGAGGAAACAAAACAGTTATGATTGTATTGAATTAAAATCATACTAGCTGCTACCGTGCTTTCATCTCAACAACCTAAAGCTTATGGCTTTAACAATCATGTACTGCTTTTGACTGCCACTACAGCTGTGACCGACAAGTCTTGCCGTCACTATATATTTGAACACATCTATCAAATAAGGATAAAAACAAAATTAAGAAATTCTACTTTATTGATCCCATAGGTAAAAGCATGAAAAATTCACAATCATTGCTGGTTGCCAATGTGCAGCGTCTAGTTTTTGACCTATGGTTATCGTGTGTTCAAAAACATACCCAAATGACTACTGTGTATTCCTTTTTTTGGGTGCTACTTGAATTAGCTTTTTCACAATTTTTAAAGAAACCCTCGAATTCAAGTTATTTGCAAAATATTAAAAAGAGGCAAGACTGTGTTAGAGCCCAAATACAGTCAAAATTGTCCAAGATGGAGACCCGTTGTCAATAAGAAAAATGGTTGTCTTAGACAGGTGAGTGTCTTGGACAGAGTCATAATGTTTTTAAAAAAATGCAAGGGGGGGGGGGGGGGGGGGGGGGGGGGGGTGAGAAGTGGTGGTTTGTACAAGTGATTGTCTTGGACAAGTGGTCGTTAGAGCAGGTTTGACTGTACATGCATGACACTGGATGACCCAAACCCCGACTTTAAAATGTTCCAAAAATCATTTTTTTAAAAATAGACAGAAAAAACAAAAAAAGAGATGAAAGTGGCAAAATAATATCATGACTTTTCTCTTCCATTGAATTACCTTGAAAGCAGCATTTAGCTCAACAAACGAATCGAAAGTCATTGAGTAAAAGTCCAGCAGTATTCTCCAATTTCCTGTTTCCTTTGCAGTAACAAAATCAGCTCTGAAAGAGAAAATTCAGAAAAATCTCACCTAAACAGTACATGATGACAGGGATCGCACACTTGAAAATACAACTGGTCCTCAGCGCTATAGAGATCACTTTTTTCCATCATGTGATGCTTTATTTCACTCAAATTTCAGAGGAATGACCTAGTTGTTTTCAGTAGGGCATTAAATCTAAGAAAAAAACCAAAACCAAACAACAGAGATATAAAAATTCATGTTGATGTCTTCCCACACAGCACTACAGTTCCTGTTTCGTTCATTCAAAGAAGGCTGTTACTCTTCATGTAGGAAAATCTAATAAACAGGCAAACAATTTGGATTTGTGTTTTGGTTTAACAATGCATCATAACCCTGACAGGAGTGATAAATACTTTTCTTTTGGAATTTAAGGCGACCAGCCTTCACAGAACAAGAATAAATTGTCTCAGCTGTTATTTATAATAAAATCTCTTGATGTAAATTTGAATACATAAATTTTTTACTAGATTTTTCTCTCACTACAACTCACTGTTATCTTTTGAGCTTTTAAAAATAACTTTAAAAAATAAGGGTCTTGAAAAGGAACTGTGTCTTGCATTAAAGCTTTTCTCCACCATGGGTTCATATGTCCTTGCTACAGATCACGCTGGTGAAGATTTACAGAGAAGGCATTGGCTACCCTGAGCATTTTCTATAAGACTGAGAAAAACAAAATGAACACATGAAAATGAGAAAAGAAAGCAAATCTTGCGAGAGGAGTAAGTTTCTGGAAGCTTTAAAAGCATCTCTATTCTTTACTTTTAGCCGAATTAAGATTATATAACTATCTATCATTACCTGAAACATTTTCCAGTGTGTGAAGACATTACTCGTAACTATAATGCGACCTCAATGCTTTCTTGTTGTATCTCCATTTTTAATAACAGTGAAAACAGTTAATAACAATAAATGATCTTAAGAAGAAGTCACATTTTCACTGTTTAAAAAAATGGAGATACGACAAGAAAGCACTGGGGTCGCGAATATAATATAGAGGCGCACAAAAAAAATAGGAATTTATTCAGGACTTAGATAGTGTACTTACTTGAGCTGTTCTACAGTTTTTGTTCGAACTGGACCCACAACTTCATCATGATTGTCTCCATTGATATCTCCACTGGACTTGGATGGGGTGCTTGACGAGCGACTTGGCCCAGAGTTTAATACTCGAGGAGAAAGACTGTTTTTTTGCGGATGATGACTTCCACAATGGTGATGGTGGTGATGGTGGCTGTGACTATTATCTTCTTCCCTCTGACCTCTCCGACTGTTGCTAGATTTTTTATGATGAATGCAGTTTTCTCCACATGGAGACCCTTGTCCCCCAGCCCCATCAGTAGCCCCTGTTTTGCTGTTGCTGTTATTGCTGCTGTAGTAGGAAGGTGTACCATTCCGACTTGTCAGATGAGACCGACTGTTGCTGTCTATTGGTGGCAAAGAGTCTTTTGCTCCAGCATTAGAGGTTTCGAAAGGAGACGTTGATTCACTTCTTGCCTCTCGTGAAGACCTCCGAGAATTTGGTGTCAAGTTTTGAAAGAAGCTGCTGATCGTCCCCAGTCTGCCTCCGGACCTACTCCTGTTTTCGTTCCCACCTGATGACTCCTGTGGAAAAATTATGCAAATTTGTGTTCGTAAATGGACACACTCAAAGATCAAAATTCTTTAATACAGTTCAGAGTGGAATATATTTGAAAAGGTTAGATAGATACAATTCTGTGAAAACATATGCCAGTTGCTAAAAATATCGGTAAAAATTAAAAGAAACTTTTTAAATAAGGAAGCAGTACATAATTAAAGTGATGATAGTCTCTATCAATGCAATGTAATAATCATGTAGATTCTATATTATACACATCTATACATGTTATTATACTTGTTTGCAAGGGTAAATATAACACAAAGAAATTGGAAAGGAACTCATGATGCAATTTTTGTTCATAGGATGGCACTCTTACACAGTCCCTTCTTCTGATGCGCTCTGCACTTTAAGGTCATTTAGTCGGTAAAATAAGCATAGAACAAAATCATTTTAGTCCCAGGTATTCAGTACCAATGGTACTGATTCTGAAAACGTGAACATTCAGAAAACTAAATAACATGATGTGAAACTCTGTACCGACCACTATCCGGTACAAAGATTACAATTCATTCATCAATGAGGAACAAATCAGACATTCCCATCGCTCATCCCCTTTTGAAAAAAAGACTCACATTTTTCTCAGATAAAAGAGTGTAGACGTACATTTTTATCTATAAAATTCAACAATTCTAATTTTATGTATGGTATGTGTAAATTTCAAAATTTATGTCAAGCAAGGCACAATAAGATATGTCAAAAGGAAAGAAACACTCTTAACTTAAGTGAGCATTTTTTTTCAAAAGTTTGAATCTTTTAAAAATTCAAATAAGAGAAAAGAAGCAAAACCAATTCATGAACATATTTCTGTGAGATGAGTACCTGGTGTAAGCAATAATAGCACTGACGTTAAGAGAAAGAAAATAGGGCTAGCATGTGTTGATCAATTCACTGGAAATAATATTTTGAGCACGGATATAACAACAAATATGTTTGACACAAATAACTATAATTCGAGGGAACTGTGATAACAAAACAAAAAAGAGAAAATTACAAAGATATTGAAGAATTGAAGAAAATCAAGGAAACTAACTGTGACAGTCGAGTATCATAATGGTTGGCAAATAAATCAGTGCCATCTTGAAAAATATCTGGAATCGATAACAGGACAGATGGAAGGATAGTGGCATGTGTCTTACCCATTGTCAAAGCAAAAGAAAGCAAGACGGTGAAGCTGATGAACCTTATATTTTTTAAATGCTGATTGCGATCAAGACGATTTGACCAACACATGACACTCACCCTACTCATAAAATCACTTCCTGATTCATACCTTCATGTCCACACACACATACACACACACACCTGCATCCAAGCACAATTCACACAATATACAGTTTACTAATGCAGTGCAACACTGTCTGTCTTCGATCACACCCCACCATCCAGCATACTCTCTCACATGACTAAATTCAAGGGAGATCTAGTGTTTTACACACACAACAGGTAATGTGTGAGGATATAATAATCTTTCAATGTAGGCAATGTGTGTGTATCATATTGTCCGAGGGTTCATGCAACTTAATACCCTTCATGATGATTGCTGAGTTTGTTTTCCATCATGCACACATCATCATCATCAATGCCTTTCACCCCTGGCAGGGTATAGGCCACATACAAGCTCTTCATGCACACAGGGCGGTTTTAATTTAAGACAATTATTGGAAACATTATATTTTATCAAACTTTTCGAGATGAGCTGCTCGAAACATCCCTCTGAAAGTTTAAGAATCACTGCAGTTAATATAATAAAATCATACCGTTATGGTTCAGTTACCTTCTGTTTGTTTGAATTATCTGAGCTCAACTGTAATAAAGAGTATCATGAAGATGTTGAGCTTTAATAATTTAAAGAATCCATCTTTTATTATATTATTAAAAAACAGAGCGTTGCTTTGAAAAAAAACCCCAGAATATTTTAAAGGCCGGCTCTATTTCTCCGAACGCTCGGGAGAATAAACTTGAATTCTATTTCTCCGAACGGTTTCCATTCTCGAGATTTTTTGGTCATTTGCGAATGGAGTGGCGCATGTGTGTATGTGTGTGTGCGTGTGTGTACTGTGTGAGTGTGCATGTGTCTGTGTGTGTAAGGTGTGAAACGGGGGGGGGGGGGGGCGCAAGGGGGGATTTTTTTTTTGGTGATTTAAATTGCTTTAGGGGAGACGAAATCATACTAAATGCAAAACAGGTTACAGCCAAAGTCGAGCAGTCTTGTTTTCTCGCTGTACCTTTTGAAGGCATTTTCAAAGGCAGTATAGTCCGGGAACATTGCCCCAACTACAATTGAAGTACCTGAATATTCAGCAGGGGCGAAGGCTGACTTGTTTGACAGGGTAATCAAAGTGAAATGGGACCAGATAGGGCCTGTAGATATCACACAAGAATCTTACTCGAGGCGGCGACCCTGAGTTGTGAATGAAAACAAATCCGGAATTCATATTGTATGTTCAACCGCCAAAATAATCGGGAAAGTATCTTATTAAATATCAGTTCCCACTAAAATTAAACTTAACTTTAGATGTGAATACATAAACATAAAGCTAAGAAGCAGAGATGTCAGTACTAGATCTATATGTTATAAATCTACCAGTGAGTCTAACTCTTTGGTAGAACATGACAATTATTATTTTTTAAATTTCACATTTGGCTGTTTTTGTTAGCCTTTCGCGGCCAGGAGCTGGTGTCATAATCGAGGTCACGATCTGATTATAGGACGGTAAAAAGTCGAGGGAAAAAAAACAAGCACAAGCAGCAGTCAAGAGATTATTAAGAGTTAGTTCCCCTCACATTTGTGAGGTAGACTCGACCAGTGTTAGTTAGCTTACTTAATCAAGGCTGGTGATTGATTTTAACTGTGGCCCCAAAGGGGTGAACAGGGTATATGTGGCAATGAAACAGCTTTGACTGCCATGCACATGTTCCCTTCAACTCTATTCCAGCCTCACTTTATTTGTTGATTACGAACGTCTTTTGACATTTAATTTATGAGGTTTACGTTTAAGGATGAATTTGACAGCGACAATGTTTCAAAATTAGAAAGGGAAGCAGTGATTATTTGATTATATAGACGCTTCGCCCCTGATATTCAGACCACTAAAAGTTTCTATCTGCTCTCTAGAAATTGCAAAAAAAAAAAAAATGCATCTTCCTAGTCCTCGCAGAAAGGCAGAATGAAAGATGACGCTGAACTGTCGCAAATAACCAACAAAACTCGAAAACGGAAACCGTTCGGAGAAATAGAGTTGAAGTTTACTATCCCGAGCATCGGAGAAATAGTCATTTTGTATTAAATATACTTACAGGAGGTTTTCTTTGTTGGGAGCTGTGCTGGGGCTGCTCATTGTTCTGTTTATTCGAAGCTCGACTTCTTGAACTACGTTGAAAAGAGGTTGCAATTTCAGCTGCTTCTTTGCTGTAAAAGTTTCCACAATTTGGGCAAATTGTTCTCTTCTTTCCAGGGGCTTGGGGGACAGAGTATTCGCAGGTTGGACATGTAACCAGTCCTGCTCTCGGGGATGAGGCACCAGATTCACTCCGTGAGGCCATTAGTGCTTATACTGAGCCATAACATTCTGCTACACATCCAGCGCCATTGTTCATCTACATTTATTAGATGAAACAAGTGAAGTAAACCTCGATGGGTTTTATTCTGAAGACAAGTAAAGAAAAGATTTTAACATTTCCAATTCTTCGATTTTTGATTATTGACACTTTGAACAAGACAAAAGCCATGCTGCATTCATACAGGAAAAATTCATCCCTCACAGCTTTGGATCTCAGTGACAAGTCACATGTATGTTAGATCTAGTCTAGTCCAGCTGCTGGTAGTGGTAGACATATATGCACTTTTTCCCATAGATATTTCAAACACATCTATCTGCAATTTGCAAACTGTGTTGGAAGACAGTTTATATAATGGCCACCTCTATTCTCACCCGGAGTGAGAATAGTGCAGGCGAGTCTTGTGACTATTCTCACCCGGTGCGCGTTCACCAAATTTTGCGTTCACCCTAAACCATAGAATTCTACACTGTGAGGAAAAATTGTAGAATTCTGTGCCGTGAACAAACGTTCCATTACAACTGTAGCCTACTAAAAGCGTACAATTTTGTCTGTGAGCAGTGGAGAGAGAGAGAGAAAGAGAGAGAGGAGTAGCGCGAGAATTTCCGGGCAAAACAAAATGGCGACCCGCGTAGTTCGGCTCGATTCGAAAAGTTAAATAGCCGTAGCATCTTTGTAGACAACCAAATTAATTTACTTTTGTGTTTTAACATCATTTTTAAACTTTGTTTTGGTCAATTAGATCGTCCACACCGATAGACAGTATTCAGAAAGAGACAGAGAGAGACAGAAGAGGGGAGGAGTTGATCTTGCGAGAAGTTCCGGGCGGGTGAGAATAGCCACTTTCTTGTTTTTAACTTTCCTGACTTTTGAGCTCAAACCAAGTTCTAGATCTAGATTATAGATCTAGATCTAGATTCTAGTTAGTCTATTGTGTGCCATTTTTTGTTTGTGAATTCTTTTTTCTTCAGTTCAGTCAGCAGCAATAGACTATAGATTAAGATCTAGAATCTAGATAGATCTATATCTAGATCTAGATATCTAGAATCGATCTAGATCTATGTACTATCAATGATAATACATAACAAGATGGGCCACTCAGCCTAAAAAGTGTCCGCAGGAAGTATGCTCTTTGCTTCAGATGGCGCTGCAGTCTGTTTTGAAGCTCTCTTTCGTTTTTCCAGAAGAAGAATAGGAATAGCACCTCCTTGCGTGCGCAGATCGACTGCTGTTCATCAGCAGTTCGGGTACGTTCAGTGCGGAGTTTTAGTTTTTTTATATTTTAATGACCTCTCGCCTTTCATTCTAAAGTCAAATTAAACAAAGAAAACCATCACCCTTTCCTCCGGAAGAGGTTTTTTGTCAGCGTAACCATTAAAAAAAAGCGTTCTTCCGAAATTTATCCCAAAACTTGCTAGTTTCACTTTGATTTTTTAAAACTCAAGTAGGGTAACTCTGTTCGCAAAGAGTGCGCTTTTGTGAAGAGGGCGCCACCAAATTTGGAGGACACTTTTTTAATTGGCTCAAAGAGAGAAGTGGCCCATCTTGTTATGTACTATCATTGGTACTATGTAACATCGAAGTGGCTCTTCGGACTCGAGTCAGAACAGCTGCTGGAGGCTATTCGAACTCAAATTCCAGTGCGCCTGCGCAATCACCGGTTGTACCGTAAGCGAGGTCTATACTCGAGTCCAAATAGTCTCCCATTGCTATTCGGACTTTAAACTACTGGTTATTACACTGCATTTCACGACTACAAAGGGATCAAATTCATAAAATTCATAATCAGTCCTTTTAAGACAGCCCCCCCC
>NW_004797481.1:381569-384375 GCF_000002075.1 Aplysia californica | reverse complement strand
ACCCCCCCCCCCCCCCCCTCTCTCTCTCTCTCTCTCTCTCTCTTACTTTTCCTCTCTCTTTCTCTTACTTTTTCTCTCTCCATCTTGCTTCCCCAGGCCCGCCCCACCACCTTCACCCCTTTTTTTTGTGCATATAGATCTAGATCAGATCTATATTCCCTCCCATACCGTTGCCCACTGCCCGACCTTACTAAATTAATTATAATTATATTATTCTTTGTAAAGAAAAGAAAAGACCACAGTTCGCACTGGATCACCACGGTCGGCGTCCTTTTTTTTGTAAGTTCCTTGGCTAGATCGTAGAAACCGATGAAGGCCAAGATCGAATTGCTTGTCAGCTTCACATCCGGTACACCTAGTGATTGTGCACGCGCATTGGAGCTTGAGTCCGAAGAGCCACGGAAGGCTATTCGGACTCGAGTCCGAATAGCCGCGGGAGGCTGTTCGGACTCGGAGTCCGAATAGCCGCGGCCATATAACATAGGTCTATACTAGTAGTAGTCATTGGCTTTGCTTTAGCTTGGTGGGTTGAACGTTGAAGCCGGTGACTAGCTAGCAGTTTGATTGCTCTTCTTACTTGTTTTTATTTTGAGTCGCTTTCTGGTCGACGCCAATGATATTGATAGGCTGATACTCATATAAAATCAAGTCCAAGTAATCAGTAATGTCTCTTGAAGCCTATTCTGACTGTTCATTGAGTGGCACAATCATCATTAACAGCGTTTGGAGCAAGAGCAAGTGTCTCACAGTTATCACTATCACTATAATTTTAATTGTTCATTCATTGTTAAATCAGAGTTGTTCTTTATATGTACTCTATGTATGTATACACACACGCTCACACACACACACATATAAATTGAATAGATAGATATATATAGATAAATATGTCGATAGATCCATGGATCAATAGATATAACAATAGATAAATCTGAGAAAAAATAATGTGTAATTTTCTCACACAGGTAGCCGGTAAACAAAATGTCAAGCACATGTAGAATTCTGGTTCGTTTACAAAAACAGCATGAGAAACCTGTACTGGCAGAATTCACCCAGGTTGGTAACATTCTATAGCTTTTGAAGTTGAATTGTATTCTAAGTGCTGTCCTAGTGCGCCCCCATGTTAATATTTTCTAGGATGAACTCCCTTCTCATCACTCTATTCTAACCAACTAGGGTGCCACTACCCTGCACCCTGGTATACAAACTGTTCTCTCCAGCTCCCAAACTTGTTAATTTACTGCATCATTAATTTGGTTAATCTTTTTACTTCGGCCATGTTCATTCCTAATAAATTGTGTATACAGTATTACTGTTTATTAAGTTTATTTTTTGTAAGTAGGCTACCCTCGTACAAAGTGAGGTGGTGTGCGGATGTGAAATATAATATTATGTTCCTGCTGAAATCAAGTTATCAAAAAGTAATCACAAGTTTTAGTCTAGCACCTGCGTTTGTCGCGTCTGCGATTTTTTCACAGTTTTTGCCTAATTAAAAAAAAGACAAAAAAAACCCAAACCCACCACCGTGGAATAATAAATCGATAAACAAATCACGGGGAATAATAATCGAGAAACAAAAAACCCAAAAATAAAAAAACCGAACCTCTTTAACTTTACTTTACTTTTAGAAAGAAAAACTAGAAAGATTATTTTATTTCCACTTCATATCGTCTCTTTCTCACTTGTTGACACCACGTTGACTTGTTATTTTCAATGAAATTTCATGTGAAAAATAAAAGTACATTACATACTACATGTATTTATTTATGTATTGCTGTTTCTCTTTAATTTGTCCCTCTTTATTGTGTTTTAATTTTCCTTGTTATTGTTCTGATGTGTCCTTTTTTTCTGTTTTTGATGTCTATATAAAAGGGTTTCATGCTCGCCCGGCGAGTGGCGATTTCTGCAAAAGTCCCGGTTTTTCTTCTTTCTCGGCTCATAAATTTATTAGTTCTTGGCCTAGCTTCATAAAACCAACATGAAACGAGAGGTCTATGAGTTCTTTTTGTTTCCATGTTAGTTTCAATGGGGAGAGAAATGCGTAACATTATATAGATTTTTGAGTTAAAACTACAAGGGTCGTATGCGTTCTGCCACAAAGCATGGCACGCAAATTTCTACTAAGCGTAGCGCGTTTTGGACGGTTTATTCAAAACGGAATTTTCCATCGCTAATCGTCGTAGGTGGCTGTACAAATCTTGCGATGCTGTAGTAGAATTGGACACTGAAGAGTTTACAACCCACCCGGAGTGTGTATGATGCTTCTGTAAAGAGTTATGGTAAAATAGACATTTTATCTTCCAATTTTTTTAAATCAACGATGGGAAACTCTCCCGGGGCAAGTTTTATTGATAGATATATCATTTAGCTCTCTAGGAATGTCATTTTTGTTAATGATTAATGTTTTGTAGGAGAAAATCAAACTTCACTACACACTACCCCAGCTCGCTTTGTAAGGTTAAAAACAAAATCACCCGCAGAGCCATAAGTCAGGGGCAAGTAACTCTGGATTTTTAATGTAACTGATGTAAACAAACATCTGCCGTCAATGGTACGACTAGTTCTGGTAGTACAAGAGTGACCAACATTATCATTAACGGCCAAATATATCCTTTTAAAAATATTTGAATACTGAATATAAGAAAGTTGGAACTAAAATGAAACTTTCTAAGGATATTGAAAAATGTGGTAGGATTTGGTCCTCCTTCAATGGGATGAAAAGAGTGAATTTGTATCAGTCCAAGAAGAAAAAGGTTGACTGAAGAAATCGCAGGTCAAGTACTAGAAAATCTTGATCGATGGGCGG
>NW_004797481.1:353379-381469 GCF_000002075.1 Aplysia californica | reverse complement strand
GGGGGGCGTGTCAGGTCAAAAGGCGTTAACCCAGACTCTGTGTGCATTACACAGTAGTCAATGGGTGCAGAATTAAAAAGAAATGGAAAAATCTTGAAAATAAATGCACCCGGCAACAAGGCAAGGTAAAATAAATAGTATTGAGCTCCTCAGAAGAAGGATATTATTGTTGCTCTTGCCAAGTTGAGTGGCTCAGAAACCCATGTTGCTTTGAACTTCAGTTGTGAAATGACAAAAATGGAATCTTGTTGTTGACTGAGAATCAGTGAGAATATTGCTGGTCTGGTAATTGGTAATATGGCATGGTATCGTAGGGAGTTTACTTATTATGTACTTTGCCTACCTTTTGCAGCCTCTGTTACCTTTATTTATATTTATGGTGTCGAGAGGACAAGCAAACATCTTTCTCTTTATTGTTATGTATGCTTGTATATATACTAGTTTTCTTTAATGTTTCTCCTACTGCTCCAGCAGTTGAAAATATCTCATCGGAGATGTTGGTCTTCTGAGATTTATTATTGTTATTTTTCTGCCTTTCCTGCCCTGCTTCTTCGTGTGTTTTTAAAAATTAATTAATTAATGTAGGTGATTTTACTCCCCCTTCCTGTCTGTTAGGGCCAACCTTGGCTGAGAGAGATACAACATCATACTAGAAAGATAGATACTAGATAACAATTTTTCCCCTCTAAGGAATCAACACTAGGTCTCCTGCTTGCGACTGCGAAGCTCTTAACCGCTACACCACGGACGTTGGTTCTCTTCCGCTGTATCCATCTAATCTTTGGTTGTATGCTCTCTCATTGATGCATCACTTTTTGCCGATTGAAAGAATGTATACTTTTTCTCAAGACTGTTGGCATTCTTAAGGATTAATTTTAGATTCAAAATCATTATAGTCAGGCACGAATAATTCAAATACATCAGGTTTTGACAAATTTCTTTGACTCATCGATAATTCGGGTTAAAAGCTAATGGTAATTAAAAACTGAATAGGCATCAGTCTGGGAATGGCAATTTGTACGAGCTATTCATGATTTTAAGTTTTTTGTGTTCGTGTTGTCTGTGCCCAATTTTATCAGCTCTTTTAATGGTTTTTAAATTTTTTCATGAAACCCCCTATTTATATAGCGTGCCATTTAATTTGATGTTGTTCCCACCTTTTTAAAAAATGCAAATGTGTTCGAGTGTGTCTCTACCAAAACCGAATAGGCCCTACTGACAATGGCCGACCCCTTGTGTGTGATTCCTTAATTTACATGCAAGTAATATCCTGTACTTTTTCTTAATAAATTACACATATTTAGGGTTAAAACGGCCAATCTTTTGATAGGTTAACACACGTCTTTTTTTTTTTTTTGGTTAATTTTTGTGGTTGTTTATGTGCTGTTCTAATTTTGATTTCATTCTGTTATGAAACTTTTATTTTTCACGTTTTACATCCTGTGTGGCTACAAATGAAATTCTGGTCGCTTAAAACAGAACACAAGAAATTCTGGTGCTTTAGTTTAACCCTATTCATACGCCCTGGCGTCATTTTGTACCCCCGGGTTGTATTCTTCACATTTTAGAATACTTCTAAAGATCTCTTTGCGAAGATCTCTTTGAAACTTTCAGTATTTCTCAAAAAATCATTTTGACAGACTGCTATGCAAAGCATACGGATTGGATGCAAAAATGGCAACAAACGCAGATGCTAGTATAGTGCTGTTGAAATTGCCCAAAATATGGTTCTATGTAAGGACTGTAGTAGGTTGGAAGGCGTTATTCTATGGGCTGTTTTCAGAACATACCTACTGTTGCACGTGTGTTTATTAGGTCAGTAGAGAGAGAGTTGAGATAGAAAGACATGGAACGAGGAAGACAGGGTTTGGGAGGGAGACTGAAGCATTGTATGTGTGTTTGTTTGTGAATGTGTTTGTGTGTGTATCAGAGAGAGAGAGAGACAGAGAGACAGAGAGAGAGAGAGAGAGATGATCTTAAAAGATATTTGTTATCTGTAGTACATTTATTCTATATATTTTTTATTTTTGTCTAGTGTGTCCTGAGCTATTTTGGACTGAATGATGGCATTGGCAAACTTCATGCTCAGCTCAGAGATAATTTCCTGACCCTCAGTGATACAAAGCTGGTTGAAAATGATGATGTCGTAGTCAAAGTGAGTTCACTTTGCTGTTTTCCATTTTTCCCTTTTCATATATATGGTCACCACTTTGATTTGAAAAATCAGTAGATAGATACTTGCTGATCCACCATGTGAATGTTTATAAATCAGAAAAGGGCTCACCTTCAGTAACATCAATGAGAGTATTATGAGTTTGTGAAATGGTTGCTTGTCTTGGAAATGAAATTAATAAAATCTGAGAAATTGTAGCCTACATTTAAAAGAAATTCTTTTTGATGGGGTCTTTTAGGGACAAAAAACAGCCTCGAATTTTTCAGACTGTCTCTTTCCTGTCTTTCAATCTTTTATTATGTCTTGAGATAGAAGTTGTTGAAAATATTCCTCTCTCAAATACTTTAATACAAGCAGATATATATATATATATATATATAATGATTGGCTAATTTCTGCACTGTAGGTTTTTAAAATTTTATTTTGACATCTGATGAACTTTGAACTTCCGGCTGCATTGTTACACAGATTGGCAACTTGCTTTTGTTATCGAAATCTAGAGTTTGAAACAGAAGGAAAAACTTACTATTCACTCTTAAATATGTTGCCTTTGACAGGATTTCCCACTCATCTGGAATAAGAGTTAACTGCAGAACTCAGTATGATATCAAGAGATAAGACATTAATTTGTGAATGTTTTTCTATTGTGTCCATAGTTTTCAGTATGAATGAAGAAATAAAAAAACAAAAATGGGGAGTTTTTTCTTTTCAGCCATTTTCCATTTGAACTCTTTACAGCATCCAAACTTTTGTCCAGTATACAATTTGACTCCAGAGATCATAACAACAATTGCTCCAGAAGTGAGAAATCGTGGAATTGATGTGGGAGCATGTATGTTGTTAGAGTCATCAGATGGAAAAATATTACTCTCTCGTCGTGGTCTCCATCTCCGAACATTTCCAGGGCTCTGGACACCTCCAGGTATGTATCCGTGTTTGATGTTTCTGGACAGATAATATATAAGAGGTGACCAGATAATCATCTCGTCAGTGGGGTCATTTAATATCAATATATATATAAAATAATGTCATTCAGTGTCAAATGATGACAGCTTTACTTCATAATGCTGGTTAGTTAAGAATACAGGTAATATAGATTAAATATATATATAATATATATATGTACGGGAAAAACCAGCGATGTCAGTTTTTTTTTTCTCCGGATTATTGTCCCAGCATGATGCCTGGCTGGGTCTGCGTTAGTCCATCTATGTCACATATGGAAAAACCGGCGATGCCGGTCTCTGTGAGAATGAGAAAATATAGCCCACAATGGAAGAACCAGCGATATCACAATGTTAACAACGGAAAACCAGCGATGGCAAGCATTTTTTTCTTTGTTGCATCCCCTTGGGACCTATCAGTGGTCATATTTCAGTGAAAAATGGTGATATGGTATAGGTTTTACGCCCCTGTCAACACTATTAAATTATTTAGGGAGGCGGGACCTGCGAGTTTAACGTCCATTCCTGAAAGGACCGAGCCAAATAGAAAATTCCTGTAAAGTGCCTTTCCCAACCTTTCTAATTTCAAATAGTGGAAAAGTAGGAAAAATGTTTATATATGTGTAAAAATCAGTAGCACTGCCGGTTGAAGCACCAGCTGTCGACTACCCCTAAGATCTAGCAAGGGAATGCAAAGAAGAAAAAGAAGAACCTGAGAGAGACTTGGAAAAGAATGATAAAGTTGAGGAGAAAAAAGTCTGAAAAAGAAAGGCACAATAACTGATAAATTGGCTGTGGGTAATGATCTATGTAATGAAAAGATGCCATTAAATTGTTTATAATTAATTATGGTGTATGTTGAACTTGATCCCCTTCTATACAATAACAGGATTTGGCTGTAACAAGAATATCATTTTGTCCCCAGTGGTCCCATAATTGCTGGGGCCATTCGGTTGTACTGCTTTGTTATTGTTTGAATTACCTATTAAATTTTCTATCTTCAGTGTATTGACATTTGTGTTATAGTCACTTTTTTCTAATATTAACTAATGGAGAAAGTGTTGGTATTTTTTTTCAGGTGGTCATGTTGAGGATAGAGAAACTGTAAGTTGGATAATTGTATATTTTGGAAAAGTTGATTGAGTAACTTGTCTGTTTCGGTTGTCTATTTTATAATATAAAGCTTTCGATGTTAACATTTAGAAGTATTTTATGTTCGTCCTCTGACTAGCAAGTTAATTGTTTCAGTACACGACAACCATTGTTAGTTCAGTGTGTACAAAGTTCAGCTTTGTAATCTATTTCTTTTTCCTTATATTCAATGACTTGTCGTGTGGCTGTGCTCCTATCACACTCCTTCTCTACTATTTATTTCATTTTATGCTTTTTGTTGTTACATATGTTTCTTCCTCTAGAACACCTCTTGTTGCTTTGGAAAATAATAATAACAAAAACCTTCCTAACATGAGAATTCAAGTTTGACTGAACAGTGATGTTAAAAGTGTTTGTTGGTACATTAAGATTCTTCTCAATGAATAACAATTTATTGATGCTTTTCAGTTGTTAGAGGCAGGATTGAGAGAGCTTAACGAAGAAGTAGGACTCTCAATCACACCAAAGGACTGTATCGAAGAAAAAATTGATCTGCTGGCACTGTGGGAGGTGAGACAGGTTAAAAAAAATTTCTGCCATTTACTCAAACAAACCCAGGTTTGCTTCTTCTTTCTTATCAAACATCTATCGTCTTTATCTCCTCTCTTTCTATTTAGTGTTTGTTGCTCTCTTGTAACGCCTCTAGTCTTCAGCATTTATACGATCTACTTAAACTAAACTAAAATTCAGCTTGTTGAAAGCCAGGATAAAGGAGGATGAATGGGCTTTGGGCGAGCACTTTGTACCTCTAATCACCCAAATGCTTATTTATGCTTTAGAAATGCAAAGGAAAACATGTATCGATTAAAAAACCCAGAAGACAGCAGGCCTTTCGTAGATGGAAGGAGTCACTCCACAGGAAGATGTTTCTTTGTTTAGAGGACCCATGACATCTTGTAACTAAACCAGAGGACCATGACACGTGAAATGTGAGAACTGCATGAAAAAAAGTAAGGCTGCTCAGATAGAGACTGAGATGCAAGTGTAAGACCTTATTTGGACTCCGGGAGATGGAATGGATACAGGGAAGAAAGAAGAATTTGTTCATAAGGGTTGACAGGGTTGTATTTAGGCTACAAGAATGAGAAAGAACTGTATAGCCGAGGAATAGCAATTAAGGTGTCAAAGATGGCATGTAATGCTCTTGTCAGATGCAAGGCACATGGTTCATGATAAAAAACATTGAGGAAGCAGCAAAAACTATTTAACAGAAAAGAATCAACAAAACTGCAGGACCTGACAACATTCCAGGCATTAAAGACTTTTATAAAAATCAGTACTTCAATAACCCACTTCGCGTCTTCTTTTGGAAGAGGAATAAATATACGGGGAATTGAAAGAGAGCTAACTCAGTCAGATGCACTAGAAGGCAATCTTAATAAGCAAAAGCAGTAATTACAGAAAAATCATGTTTTTATCAGTTCTTGGAGTAGTTTTGAGAAAGATCATTCTGTGCAGGATTTGAGACAGGAGCAGAACTTCAATTGAGAGTTGAGCAAGTTTGTTATCCCCACAGTAATTTAATTAAGCCTTGAAGGTGAATTTTGCATTTGTAATTGTATGAGTTGAATAAACTTTCAGCACAGCACAGTTAATTAAGAAGTGGTTGGCCTACCTTCAAATTTAATATCCATCTCTAGCAGAAGGACAGAAATAAGTAAGCTCTCAGCCTAAAACAATTCCCCAGACAAACCAAGTTAACACTTTGCTGTCACTTGGCGCAACGACGCAACGGTGAAAATTGAGATTGGGATTGCAGCTGGCTGCTCTATATCGGTCATCTGGTTCATCCTGGTAATGGAGATGCTACTGAGATCTGCAGAATGCTGTGAAGAAGAAGCAAAGGTGAGATCACCAAAGAAAGCCTTTATGGATGATGTGACCCTACTGACAAGAGATGGAGACACAATGCAAAGTGTGTTGAATCGGCTCGATAAGCTTATCACCTGGGCCAGGATGAAGTTTAAAGCTAAAAAGTCTAGAAGCCTGACTATTAACAAAGGAAAACAGAAGCAACTGAAGTTCACAATTGCAGGGGAGCAAATGCCCACAGTAAAAGAACAACCCGTGAAAAGTTTGGGTCGGTGGTACTCAGGAACTCTGTCTGATAGGAGTCAAGGCGTGGAAATCATGAAGCAGGCTGAAAATGGGCTGAAAGCAATTGACCAGACAAAGCTTCCAGGAAAGCACAAGATATGGTGTCTACAGTTTGCCCTCTACCCTCGATTGGCGTGGCCACTGACAATGTATGAAGTTGCTTTGTCAAGAGTTGAGATGATCGAAAGAAAGTGTAACAGCTACATCAGGAAGTGGCTGGGGCTACCCCGTACCATTAACACGTCATCCCTGTACAGACATAGAGGTGCGCTTCAACTACCTCTCACGTCAATTGTGGAGATCTACAAAGCAGGCAAGATTAGAACCGTTTTGATGTTGAGAGAATCAAGGGATAAGGAGATCAGTGGAAAACCTCCAGATGTCAAAACAGCCAGAAAGTGGAAGGCAGAAGTTGCAGCTAACGAGATCATCTCTGCATTGGAGCACGGGGACATTGTCGGTCCAGCGCAACCTGACAGATTAGGGCTAGGTAATGGCGACTTTAGACCTTTCAGGAAAATGTCTCAGCGAGACAGAAGAAAAGCTGCAACAAGACATATGCAAAAGATGGAGGCAGAAAGGCGAGAAATTCATCTCATCCAGTGTAGCCAGCAAGGACAAATGACCAGATGGGAAGAGCATGTTGTGGAAAGAAAAGTCGGGTGGAGTGACATCTGGAAGTGGAATACATCAAGGCTGAGCTTTCTTCTCCGGTCTACGTATGATGTTCTGCCTTCACCGGTGAACCTTGTCAGATGGAAGGTACAGGAGGACAACAAGTGTAGATGCGGTAAGCTAGGAACCATGAAGCATATTTTGTCAAACTGCAACCTAGCTCTTAACAGATACACCTGGAGACACAACGAGGTGTTGAAAGTGCTCACGAAAATGGCGACACAACAGGTGGAAGAAGGAAAATATGCCCCCAAGATACAGAAGCATGGACCCACCAAGATTGCGTTCGTTCCGCAAGGAAGCAAGGTTGCCAAAAGAAAGAAAACGAACGAAGCCATGAAAGACCAGAGCGGAGGCACATGGGAAGTAGCTGCTGACTTAAAAGGCTTTGAGAGATTCTTCCCCATTCCAACTACGAAAAAGCCAGACATTGTGTTATGGGAGGAAAAAGACAAAGAGGTACACTTGGTAGAGCTCACGGTGCCCCACGAGGACAATATCTATGCCGCTCATGAGCGGAAAGAAAACCGTTACGAGGCACTCGTCGAACAATGTGAGGAGGCAGGATGGAAGGCAACCCATTTTCCGGTAGAGGTAGGATGCAGAGGTTTTGTAGCAACAAGCGCCCGTAAGTGGATGAGAGTGGCAGGACTTACTGCAAAGAAAAGCAACGAACTCACAAACTCCCTTCAGGAGACAGCAGAGAAAGCCAGTCATTGGATCTGGTTGAAGCGAGAGGACTCAAGCTGGAATGAATCCTAAAGTTGGCAGCAGAGGAAAACAGTCGAACTAACATGGAGACCTCACATCGGTGAGGGGGCTCGGTGCGTCAGAAAAGCTGTAGAGAGGAAGAGCCCGAAACAGCGACGCATTCTCTCCTGATGATCTCCATGCTAGAGTCCGGGATACGGAGCGTTCGACGGTGAGCAGTGCATACGGCTGTTTAGACTACGTATCCGTTCCGGTCACCTGTCTGCGCCAGGCTTAATAAGTTCATTGCAGTCACTCTCCTGGTTGTGTGACCAGATGGGTATTTTGTACTGCTGGCTGTGTGACTGCAAAGTGTTAAAGAATTTTACATTTAGGATTGGAACCAGGGTCTTGATACCATGATACTAACTAAGCTAATGACCCCCCCATTAGGCTGGCTTAGGAGGACTTGGACTAATGGGGGATGACCTGGAGAAGAAAGTTCTGAAGAGAGATATATATATATATCTAGAGGGACCATACTTGTGGCGTATGAGCCTTTTGAGATTATGAAACTTGATGACGATGGTGATGATTGTACCTTGTGTGCACCATCTCTTAAAAAAGAATTAATTTTTTATATTGAGATGAATCTCAAAGGCATCTGAAGAGCACATCTGTAACACTTGAACCTTTGTTTGATTGTTTTCATCAGATTTGTTGCTTTCCTGTATTTAATATTTCTCCTTTTCTCTCTATTTTTTAGTCTGTGTACCCACCAAAGCTGTCTGTTGGACCACCAAAGCGCCATCATATTGTTGTATATTTTCATGCAAAACTGAGAAAAGAATTGACTGCCATTGCCATGGAAGAAAGAACTAAGATAGACCCAAATGAAGTATTATCATGTGCTTGGTTGAACAAAGACTTGGTCTCAGCTATAGCACAATCGTATGACGAGGACCACAATGAAGGGATGAAGATTGACCACCTGCCACCAACATTTAGGTGAGTGACAATGAGCTCTGCCTCTTCCTCACAGTTATTGGATATGCTTTCAGTCTCGGGCTTTTTGTTATATTTTGATTTTTTAAAGTCGGTACTCTGTCTTTTCTTTGCTTGTTAAAGAGCTATGGTACCGTACTTAATTTGACCATACAAATTATTTTCCATGCTTGAAATTTATATTTGCATGCTAAAGAGCAAATTTACAGTATTCGGTTCTTTAAAAAAGTTAAGAATTGCCTCCCAAGGAAGTGGGTGCGTTAAACTCTGTTTGCAAAGAGTTCAGATGGCATTATACAATTCTCACTAAAAAAGTTGGATGTAGGGCCTACATTGTTGTACCTCATCAGAAAAACTGATATATATGGCAAGTTGTCATACAATGAAAATGCATCTTTTTGATATATAATATGTGAAGTGTGGTGTTGTAATCAGGCACTTGAGAAAATATTGAAATAAAAAATGTTGGCTTTTTTTGGCTGGTTTGACAATTTTTATCGAATTTTGTTTTTTTGGCTCAACACCTTTGCTGTCCATTTAAAAACACATTTTTATGTGTATTTACTGAAAAATGTTGATTAAAGGCACAAAAAATATATACATTTTCAGTTTTTAAGGACTCTCAAACTTTGGAAATCACCAAATTTTGACTGCCATTTTCTTGTTAATTTTACCACTGAAATCAGGTAACCCCCCTCTTTCAATCAATATATATATATATATCGGCTTTTATTTCTCGATAGATGGGTAATTTTTTCCTTAAAAATATAGACAAATGAACAAGCTTTAAGATTACACCAATACCTCGAAATGCCCCAAAATTGACAAGTGCCTGATTCCACTGTGTCGTAATACATATATATTATATGTTAAAGAAAGAAATCTGGTGATGAAAAATAAATCTAAATAAAAATTTATCTTTTCAGCTTCTAACTGTGTGAAATCTTTGTTTTAAAGGGCTCTTACTCTAAATGCAAACAAGGAGCAGTATGTGGCGGATCTCCAAACAGAACCACTGTTCTCCATCCACAAGGACTCTGCTTCACAAAGCGACACTGAGAGGGTTAGCACCGGGACAAAGTTTGCCTTACAGCAGCTACTGAGCATGTCAACCGCACAGAAATGAAAGTAATCTATTTATAGTAGTCTAGTTTATGTTCAATTCTTTCAGATTTTAAATTTTATTCTATGCACAGATGTTCATCTCTCCTCTTTGTTATGTGGTCTTATTTAATCATTTTTACGGTGACTAGATGGAAACTATTTCAAAATTAATGGTGGTACAGTGGAACTCAGTTTTAATGAACTCGGATTCAACGAAAACTCGAATTCAACTAAAGGAGTTGGATTCCCCAAAATTTTTATTCATAAAAATCAATAAAAGTAAGTCGGATTCAATGAACACATAAATGAGCAAGCTCGGATTTCAACGAAGTTGTTTGCAGGGCGAACTGCTTATGCGACCAATCAGTGGCCTCCTTTCATACTTGTTAGCACACACCAATGTCTTAACGCGTGTCACATACATGTGACGTGTGGCTGTGTGTGCATGTGTTGTTGATGTGTTATTTTGTACATCTTGAAGGCACAAACACACTAGAGAATTCAACATATATTGATGTATAGAACGATAACACATGTGCTAAGATTCTGCAGCTAGGGAAGCCATATTTTTATTCTCGTCGTTTTGTTATCGTGGCCAGGTACAACAAATTCGTGATATGCCTGTTAGGCTAATAATGGATATTATTGTTACTATGACAGATTGCATATCAACATCCTTTCATTCCTTTTTTTTTTAAACATTAAAGTTACCAATCATGTCAATTTCCAGATAACAAAATGTATCTTTTGTATGCTACAAGTATTCTTTACTTTAACTTACTGTTACCATTAGTGTTAGTATTTTATGTTTTGTCTTTATTTTATGAAAAGCTGTTAAATGTATTTATTTATTTGTTAAAAAAAAAAAAGAATAGGCATATTTCTCCTCTTTCTCTTTTCTTTCAAACAAGAAAAAAAAATGATAATCAGTCGCACATAACTCTCGATTAATTACCTTGAGTTACTACATGGAATAAACTCTTACTGATTGCTATTTTCAGTATTAGACACATTAAATGTCATCCAGGATTGAAAAGACTACTAATGATTAATTAATTAACCCTAAAATTATTCATGTGTGGTATCTTATGGTCATCACAAATATCTTAATACCAGTAATTTAGTTATAACAGTTTAGGACTGTCTTGTGCTTTGGGAATCTTCAGTCCACTAAGTAAAAAGTAAAATTAACTGAAAAAGTGTGTCCAGTGGGTCTGAAGTAAACAAAACTTTTAACAGTGGCAAAATGATAGAGTTAAAAGTTACTGATTTGGTTGGACCCTTCAACCTGTAGGATATTATTTCTAAAGAAAAATTATCATTGGTTGATCTTTATCAACCTTAAAAAAATGATCAGTCACTCTAAGAGTGTTGCATTTAGTAGTGTTAAGTGCAAAAATTACCTGTTGTTTGCTACCGTGGAAACCTGATATAACAGGGATGGTGGGACCAGAGAAAAAGTCCTGTTATATCAGATTCCTGTTAAAATCAGAAATACAAGGGAAGAAAGCATTTATGGACTAATCCTTCTGTATTTATTCATGGGTAGTTTCCCTTGCCACAAGTGCCCACGAACAGGGGTTTTGGCCATTGTCAGGTCTGCGCATGACACATTATGCGTGCATGTAGCTAGGCTAAGGACTAGAAGACCGAAGTGTGCAGCACACCGAAGCCCTCCCTCGCTTCTCCCGATGTGTGTGCTTGCTAAGTTGCTTGCAGCAGTAGCGTGGCTTGCTCAATCACTGTGTTACTATCTCTTTCTCTTACTTTTTATACATTGTTAACAAGGCTTTGTCCCTGCTATAACTGATTAGGCTCCGATGATGCCCTGTTATTGACGATAATTTTTAATAGAGGCAAAGAGTAAGAAAAAACAGGGATTTAAAAAATCCCCGTTATTACCGATTGCCTCTTATTACTGGGCCTGTTATAAATGGTTTCCACTGTGTGTAAGTAGTTGCTGCACTGCTCACAATTCAACTAATATGACCTATTCAGTATACTTGTTGGGCCTTTTAACAATTCGACCACTACGAGTTTTATAGTGTGTGTTTGAATTTTGTCTGTGGTGCGACAGGGTAGGAAGTGACAAGTTGGGAGTTTTGGAACTCTGCCTGTGACTTCGGTGATTTCCTTAAGTCACGTTTGACTTGAGTTTTGAATTTCTGCTGATAGTTCGATAGATTCTTCTTTAATGTAGAGTGGTATGTCTGTGTTGTCTCTTGCTGGCATACCAAATGCTGGATTGATGCATCGTCGATTCCTTGTGAATGTTTTGCGTTGCACTCAACGTCATATGATCTATCGTTGTTGTGTCTTGTGACTATGGTCCCTTGATACCATGTATTTTCTTGATTGAATGGTAAGAAATATGCTGCCTGTCCTGGTGCAAGTTTTGGAAGGTTTTTGTCAGTTTTGTTGAAGTATTTCTGTACAGATTTTTTTCGTAGAACTCTTTTTTGTTCTGAAATGTTCTTGTTTTGTTGATTGTCATACAGCTTTGGTACCTTTGATCTTGTACTTCTCTGGAACAACATTTCTACTTGGCTAAGATTTGTATCTTGCCTTGGTGAGTTTCGGTGTTTTAGCCGAGCTTAGAAGATGTCACCATACGCTTGTTTTGTCTTTTTGATAAGTTTCTTGACTGATTTGACAACTGCTTCAGCTTTACCATTGGACTGATGGTAATGTGGTAAAGATTTCTTGTGAATGATTTTCCACTCATCGGTGGAGTTCTTGAACTGTTCAGAAGTTAGCTGTGGACCACAATCACTAACTAGCTGTTTTGGGATGCCATGTCTGGCAAACAGGCTTTTCAACTTGGTGATTGTGTGGTTGGATGTAGTACTCGTCATGGGTTCAATTTCAATAAAATTTGAGTAACAGTTCACTATGACCATATCGTTTCGATTCTCCAACTCGAAGAAATCAATCCCTACTTTTTCCCAAGGTGATTTTCCTTCGTGTTGTTGCAATGATTCTTTAATGTTTCCACTTTTGTGGACTTGACAACTTTCACAATTTTGAGTCGTTCGTTTCAGTTCTTTGTTTATTCTGGCCAGTAAACAGTAGATCTTGCTCTTCTGATCATTACATCATAACCTTAGTGTGCACAGTGAAGTCTGTCTTTGGTCTTGGTTCTCAGAGACTTAGGAATAATTACACGGTTCCCCATAATCAACAAGTCATCATAACATGTAATGATTTTTTTTAAATTGTAGAAACTCTGTAGTTCATGTCTGATTGTTTCACGATCGGGTCATCCTTTCAAAATCGTGGTTGTCAACTTTGATGATTTTTCATCTAATGATACGTGCCAATATAATGCTTCTTCAACGTCAAGTTTACTGAAGTATTTTGCATTGTGTTCATGCCTGATAACCTCTAGAGTTGGAAGTTTGTAATGTTCCCGCATCAATGCTTTATTCAGTGGTTCGGATCTATGCAAATTCTGATATCTTTGTTAGGTTTTTCAACGATTGTCATCTGACTCACCCACTCAGTTGGTTCCGGTTCGGCTACAAGAATGCCTTGACTTAACAGCTCATCTAACTTGGATTTAACTTTGTTCTTCAATGCTAGTGGTATTCTTCTGCATGACAGTACTTTTGGTGCTACTTCTGGGTCAACTTTTAGGGATGATGTCCCAAGACCATTATGAGTTTCTTGTACTTGAGCAATGTAGTTGTGCTCTTTAAGCTCTACCAGGTCAAAGATTTGAGTTGCCTGGAGACCCAATAAAGAAGTAAGGTTGTTGTCAACAACCACATTAGTGATGTTAGAAACTTGACCAGTTTTTAGATTCTGTGTTGGGTATGTCACTTCACCAAGTGGTTTTGCAGTTGAATGATTCCACATTATCATTCTTGTTTGATCTTTGTTTCTTTCATGTCATTTGCTTTCACAAATTTTCTTGCGATAGTGTTGACTGTTGCTCCTGTGTCCAATAGGATAGGAAACGTACCGGTATTTGCTTTGCACCAACGTGTTAGAGCTTGTTTTTGTCTACTCCACTGTGAGTAAATGTTCTGTATCATCACTGCTGTCTTCCGAACTTTCTTCAATGCATCGCATTGCTTGAACTTGCTTAGATCTGCATTTCGCCGCAAAGTGATTCTTCTTCTTGCAGAGGGAGCATACTTTCCATTATGCTGCGCTCTTAGATTTTAGTGGCTCGTGATCTCTTCCACAAAATTTGCAGTTGACTATGCTGGATTTCTTGCTGGAAGTGGCAGGTTTAGATTTAGGTGGAACTGGGGGTGCTGAAATTTTTTTCATCACCTCCTTTCATCCTACTGCTTTGAAGGAAACCTTGTTTAGTTCACTCGTTTCACCCTGTATTGCTGTCAGTTGTTTCTTTGATTGTTCCATTTAATTATTCGGGCGATGTCGACACATTCGGTGAGATGCAGCATTATAATTATTAACTTGAAAATTTTATCGTTTAAAAGCTGTGATAACCGTCTTTATTCATGGGTATGCTGTTTGTGTGTCCATAACTTTACAAGTTATGATTTTAACTATATTATATGTGTGTGTGTGTGTGTGGAGAGAGAGTGAGAGAGAGAGAGGGAGAGAGAGATCAGAGAGGGGGGGAAGAGAGGGGGAGAGAGAGAGAGAGGGAGAAAGAGAGAGAGAGAGAGAGAAAGAGAGAGAGAGGGAGAGAGAGAGAGGGAGAGAGAGAGAAAGAGTGGTGACTACATGTCATCTGTTAATAATTTTCGTTTGTTGCTAAAACTAAAGTGATTGAATGTCACTCCCCTGTTGTCTTCTCCCCTACTTTTCTCTGTGATTTTCTATAACGTTACTAGCTCTATAAAATTGTTCTTTTGTTCCCATCAGAAAAAAGACCACTACTAGTACAATGCAGATTTAACATAATGCTTGTTGATCTCTATACAATATATGTGTGAATGTTTTCATAAACAGGTGATCATTTTTATGTCTCAGGAATTGATCAGTATGTGTCCAGTGAATGAGTGAATATATTTTTTGTTGGTTAAATAATAGTTGTGATTTTTTAATTAACAAATTCTGAAAAGAGAAAATTTATTTGATGTTCCAGTTTGCTGTGATAACCTTCTACTTTCTACATCATGACTTTTGACTATGATGTGAAAAAAAAAATGTATTTGGCTGACTAGGCCTACATCTTGTATTAAAGTAAATTTTAGAAGAGCAGATCTTATTTGGTTTTATCTATGTATGTGTCTAAGTCTAAGCTTGTGGCTGTAAAACCGTTTGTGCTTTATCAATGGTAAAAGTCACTAAGTGGGTGGTTGGCAGGTGCTCTGTTGTGGTTTGCTTCTTCTTTCCTATGAAACATCTATCGTCCTTATCTCCCCTTCTTCTTTCTTTTTTATGTCTGTTCCTCTCTTGTAACATCTCTAATCTTCTGGCGCTCATATACCCTTATATGCAGTTGCGAGCGCTGTAAAACCTCTACTAAAACAAACAAAAAAGTCATTAATTGTGTACGTCCAAAATGAATTACCAGTATAGATTTCAAGGGATGTGTCCCAAATGTCATATATTGGTGTTGTTGCCCGTAGTTGTGTTCAGTATCGTATTTGTTGTGTCCTGTAGTAGTGGAGTCCAACAAGTCAAAAAACTAAACAAGTAACATGGCTGCTTGCTGAGTGTTTATCAACTCATGTCATCTAAAACTTAACATGGTGTCTGAATAAAGGAACCTCGTAACGAAAATTGCTAACCAGAGGCGAAGTATTTTTTGCTCAGCCGAAACCTGCACTGAACATTACGCCTGGAAGTCGGGATCGCAATATTTAGCAAAATTAAACTGGACCTCTGCAACCGTACTGAGGACGGAGTTGTGCCCACAGTCAGCACATCAAAATCTAAACCTCAAACGCAGGCCTTCAAGACTGGACAAGAGAACAAATGCACAAAGATTCCCGAAACGTGAAAAGGTGAAAGCACAAGGGAAGTCCTTTTTGTGCTCACGTTGTGGGTTACACACACAGTCCAAGGTCCTGTCCAGCCTACAGAAAGCTCTGCAATAACTGTAACAAAAAGAACCATTTCGCCAAGCAGTGTCAGTTGAAGGGTATGATCGCCTGTGCAGAGGCTCGGTCATCTGATGAAAGTGACTCGGACGAGTTCTATCTAGGCACTGTGAGCAGTGTGAACCAAGCCTGGTATGTGGCCCTCAACTGTAGAGGGACCACAGTGAGGTTCAAACTAGACACAAGTGCCCAGGCCAATGTAATCTCAGAAAAGCTGGTGCAATGTCTCAATGGACTGGTCAGTTCTACGACAACTAAGCTCACCTCTTACTTTGGGGAGAAGATTCCTGTCAGAGGGAAAACCTGATTCCCTTGCTTTCACAAAGGAGCACGATATGATGTGGACTTTATAATAGCGTCATCCCCATCAGCACAATCCATTCTTGGACCTGTGAGGCCATGAACTTGATACAAAGAGTGTACCATCTCACAACCCCTACTGCATCGAATAAACAGGATGGTATCATTGAAGAATTCCGTGACACTTTAAGAGAACTTGGGCGCATTGCAGAGAAACACAGAATTCAGGTGGACCCAAGTGTTCGCCCAATTGTATTGGCGGCTAGAAGAGTGCCTCTAGCCCAGAGGGAGAAGTTCAACAAGGAGTTAGAGTGCATGGAAAATCTTGGCGTTATAGGTTGATGAGCCGACAGACTGGGTGAACCCCATGATAGTCGTGGAAAAACCCAATGGAGATATCAGAATATGCATGGATCCGAAACGGCTCAACGAGGCAATCAAATCAAAAGAGAGCACTACCAATTGCCAATGCTGGAGGAAGTTACAACGGAAATGAGCGGTGCAAAGTATTTCTCAAAGTTCGACGCTTAAAGTGGTTTTTGGGCAGTCCAGCTTGATGAAGAAAGTGCTAAAATCTGCTCATTCGCCACACCTTCAGGAAGGTACAAATTCCTACGACTGTCATTCGGTATCAAATCTGCTCCTGAGGTGTCCCAGAAAGTGATCCATAAGCACTTTGGTGACATTCAAGGTTTTGTAAGATACGAGGATGGTCTGTGCATCTGGAGGCACACTAAGGAGGAGCATATGGCATGCCTTCGCCAAGTGTTTGAAAGAGCGAGGACATGCGGACTGAGATTTAACAGGAAGACGTGTGAGTTTCCAAAGTTATTCCTCTTCAATTCGGTGACCGTGTTGTTAAAGCACGTTTGATATCAGCCAATGTTAAGCGACCCTTACTGGGGGCTGATTTCCTCCGGCAGCACAATTTATTAGTTGATGTTCGAGGACAGCGTCTAATTGAGGCAGAAACCTTCTCGCATATCTCATGCTCGGTCAGTTCCATTTCAACAATTCAACTGGCCCAGATCTGGCCCTCATAGAACCATCAAGCAATAGATTCCGCAAGATTTTCAACGAGTATCCCGAACTCTTAAAGCCTGCTTTTTCCACAGCAGACGTCAAGCATGGTGTGCAACACTTTATTCCCACGAAAGATCGACCTGTTTTTGCTCGTGTTCGTCGCCTGGCACCAGACAAACTCGCGTCTGCAAAGGAGTTCCTTGAGATGGAGAAAATGGGCATAATACGGAAATCAAACAGCCCCTGGGAATCGCCTCTGCATGTTGTGCCTACAAACGATGGAGGTTCCCGCCCATGTGGAGATTACCGCAAGTTGAACGATGCTACAGTCCCAGATCGTTACCCCATACCCCATATTCAACATTTTTCTGCTCGTCTAACTGGTAAGACCATTTTCTCTAAAATTGATCTTGTTCGATGATATCATCAGATCCCTATGGCGCCCGAGGACGTACCTAAAACGGCAGTGATCACACCCTCCGGTTTGTGGGAATTCTTGAGGATGCCATTCAGGTTAAAGAATGCAGCACAAACATTTCAGCAACTGATGGACACAGTGCTTCAGGACCTAGATTGTGCGTTTGTCTGGATGATATCCTAGTTGCTAGTTCATCAGCCCAGTCTCACGTAGATGATAGATGACCTCAACGCAGTTTTTCAGCGGTTGCGACACCACGGACTGGTGATTAAACTTGAAAAATGTCTTTTTGGCGTTGCATCACTTTATTTAAAAAAAAATCGGGTTTCTGCGTCAGGTTCAACACCTATGCTCTCAGGGTTGATGCCGTTAAGGAGTTTCCTAAGTCAAGGACAGTCAAAGCGCTGCAGGAGTTTCTGGGTGTACTGAATTTTTACCATCGTTTCATTCCCAACATCGCTGCGATTTTGCACCCACTTTACTACGCTCTGAAAACAGCCAAACCTCGTCAAGCTCTACTCTAGTCTAAGTTGGACCGATGAAATGAACCAGGCATTCCTTTCGGGTAAACAAGCATTGGCAAACGCATCCATTCTGGTTCATCCGTGTGCAGACTGCCCAATGGCTCTCACTTGTGATGCATCTGATGTGGCCGTCCGTGCAGTCCTCGAGCGATACAATAATGATCGTTGGGAGCCTCTCGCCTTTTTCAGCCGGCAACTACGTAAGCCAGAAATGAAATACAGCACCTTTGATAGAGAGCTTTTTGGTGTCCACCTTGCAATACACCATTTCCGGTACATGGTGGAAGGTAGGCAATTTATTATCTACACTGATCACAAACTGTAGGTCTCTGCAATGTCAAAAACTACAGACTTGTGGTCAGCCCGGCAGCAATCTGCTATCTCAGAATTCAGCACTGACATCAGGCACATATCTGGGAAGACAAACATTGTTGCCGATTATCTCTCACGTTCTGTGATCACCACTAATGCAGTCTCACTGGGCATAGATTTTGTAACCTTAGTAGCAACTCAGCAGCCAAGTACAGCTCTGACATACAGGCATACACTTCAGCTTTCTCAAGCTTAAAAGTCGTGAAAACGAACTTGAGCGACCAAAGTCCCGAAGTCCTTAGAGACATTTCTACTGGCAGAGCTCGGCCCATAGTTCCTCCAGAGTTCAAATGTCAGGTGTTTGATTCTGTACACAACCTTGCACACCTAGGGGTTAAGGCTGCTGTCAAGCTCATCTCAGAAAAGTTTGTGTGGCATGGCCTACGACGTCAGATTAGCAGTTGGGTGAAGCAGTGTCACGAATGCCAGACGTCGAAAATCCAAAAGCGCACCCGTGGTCCCCTAGAGACATTTACAGTACCCGACAAGTGGTTTTCACCCATCAATATTGATATAGAGGGTCCACTTCCTCAGTCCTGTGGTCAACTGTATCTTTTTACCATTATTGACCGCAACACACAACAGAGGCGATTCCTATACCTAACATAACAACAGACGAATGTATTAACGCTGTCATAGGACGCTGGATCTCCCATTTTGGTGTTCCTGCCGATATATCATTGGACCGAGGATCTCAATTCACTTCTGCAATTTGGACTGACATAGCTAAACGCCTTGGAGTCCGCTTACATAGACCAACGGCTTTTCACCCCCAAGCAAATGGAATGATCGAATGGTTCCATCGCTCACTTAAAACGGCATTGAAGGCCAGACTCATTGGTAACAACTGGGTGGAAGAACTTCCTTGGGTACTCCTTGGGCTCGAACCACTCCCAAAGGATGACCTGGGATATTCATCAGCAGAACTGGTCTATGACGAGCCACTGACCGTTCCAGGTGACCTTTTACCCTCTGAAGCATCTGCCTGGTCAGCAACAGATTTTTAAACAACTTTTCGAGCTAAAGCACAGTTCACTAGGCCTAGACCGGCTATCCACCATTGACCCAGTCACATACTTCCCACCATCTTTGTTAACAGCGAAGTATGTTTACATCCGCACAGATACTGTGAAAGGTTCACTTCAAAGACCATACACAGGTCCTTACATGGTGCTCGCCCCAGGAGAAAAGACCTTCCTTCTGGACATCGGAGGCCGCACGGAACGCATCTCAGTAGATCGCCTCAAGCCTGCACAGGTAGACCACACCCAACCTGTCCATCTATTACAACCAGCACGATGCGACCGCCCTCCAATGTTACGGGAACCAAAGCCTACCGTTAGGAACACCGATGGGCGAGAGCAAGCTACAGAGGCCGTTCACCACAGACAACTCATGTAACAGTTCAGTGAAAGTGTCCAAGCTGTTTGGGTGGAATGTATGAAAGTTATGTCTCATCCTGCTACAACATAGGGCTACATGTGTATATATCTCTATTTTGTTGGCATAAAAAAATCATTCACTGTAAAGTCTGACCTTCTGAACCACTTCAGCAAGATCAATTCAATACATACTGGAATCACAACCTCGAAGTCATCCAGCTACCCTTTCAACTTTCAAAAACATGGAAATGAGATCATTAGACTTCTTTTGTCAAAAAGAAAAGAAAAGAAGTCATGTAATACATGCATGCAGACAATCCTCAAGAACATAAGACTCACTATTACTATTAGAATTAAAACCAAGGAGTGGAGCCATCTTCTACTTCTTCTATTGTTCATGGCGAGCTTCAGTTTTTTCTTTGCCTGAAAACAGAATCTGTCATGACATGTTGGAATCAGGCGCTCGTCAATTTTTGGGCATTTAACGTTATTGGTATCATCTTGAAGCTTGTGCGTTTGTCTTGCTTTTGATCACGAAAAAATACCCATCTATCATAAACAGAAGTCAAGATATTTTTGACTGAATGAGGTGAGGTCGCCTGGTGTCGGATCAGAGTTAAAATTAAAGAAAAAATGGTTGCCAGCCGCCAAAGTTTGGTGGCTTCCTCCGGTGTCCTTGGCAACTCTAAATTTACAAAAATTTTTTTGGCTTTAGATCAATGTTTTTCCAGTAAAATCAACACAGAAATTGTTACGAAACGAACATTAAAATTAAAAGTGTTGAGCCCCCAAAAATTGATAAAACTTGCTCAAGGGGCAAGGAAATGTCGTTTTCTTTGATTAACCCTTCATTATTTTGATGAACACCTGATTTCATCATGATGCCACATATAAGGACTAAAAAGAAAACTTTAAGGGGAGACGTACACTCCCGGAAAATTTTTCTAAACGCATAACTTTTATTCAATTTTATGTAATTGTGCAAGAAGTTCATAGGTAAATAGGATGTACTAGGGGTGAATTTGTTCAATTTTTCTGAAAAATGGGTCTCTGTGGTGGCCATCTTGGATTTTCAAACCAGTTTCTTAGTGCAGACGAATTTCATAGTAAATATTGAATTATCAGCCTCAAATTTGGCACACAAGTATAAACCTATATGAACTGGGGATCTATGAAAGGATTTTGACCTATCTTTAAAACTAAAAAAGTGAGCCCAAAGTCATTGGACCCCCTAGAGTCAGTTGACGAAATTTTGGGGTACATATTACAAAAAAATTGAATATTTCCTCAAGTTACCAATATTTCCCAATTCCCTTTCATAGATCCCCAGAATCGATCTTAAAGCACCTGTACACCAAATTTAAAGCTTCTAGCTTCTATAGTTTTTGAAAACTCCTTGCACCCAGGAGGTCACATATGTCAAAAAGTAGAATTTGAGAGAAACAGAAAAAACAGGGATTTTTAAAAGGATTTTTAGAGCAATTTGCACTTTTCAAACGCCCTTTTAGGTCATTTAGGGTGTTTTTTCAATAGTTTCTTCATTTTGACTCGATAGAACAGATGTCAAAGGATGTTTTTCCGCAAAAAACAAAAGTTGGATAGTTTGAAAAATTGTATCCGGTAGAGGTAGGATGCAGAGGTTTTGTAGCAACAAGCGCCCGTAAGTGGATGAGAGTGGCAGGACTTACTGCAAAGAAAAGCAACGAACTCACAAACTCCCTTCAGGAGACAGCAGAGAAAGCCAGTCATTGGATCTGGTTGAAGCGAGAGGACTCAGGCTGGAATGAATCCTAAAGTTGGCAGCAGAGGAAAACAGTCGAACTAACATGGAGACCTCACATCGGTGAGGGGGCTCGGTGCGTCAGAAAAGCTGTAGAGAGGAAGAGCCCGAAACAGCGACGCATTCTCTCCTGATGATCTCCATGCTAGAGTCCGGGATACGGAGCGTTCGACGGTGAGCAGTGCATACGGCTGTTTAGACTACGATATTGCCTTGGGTCGTCGACCCGGGTCTTCCCTTAAAGAAAAGGGAGGAGCAGATTGTGAATCACACCGTCGGTCGACGTCATATTCCACAAATAATTTTTTGAAGCTTTAAAAAAAAAGTAATTGCCCTAAATCAGAACCATGACTTGGGTACCTGTAATTATTCAATTTTTTAAAAAGTAGGAAGGAGGAAACAAAATAGTCTATATTATGAGATACCCCATGATGTCTTTATTTGAACTACAGCTTTACCTGGAAATTAAAAAAATTGATTTGGCCAATTGTAGAATGACACTGACCATAAATACATCATGTTCATAATAATACACATAATATATACATGTATATAGATGTAGAGAGAGAGAATGAGGGCGGGAGAGAGAGATGGAGAGAAAGAGAGAGAGAGAGGGAGAGAGAGAGAGAGAGAGACCAAAGGGTAGACATACCTCTATACTATACAGTACTGGCATTGTGTACTCTAATAACATCAGCTTTGAGATAAGTATTACCGCATGAGGGACACTTGATGGTTTTAGATAATGCTTGTGTTAAACAATTACGGCAAACTATGTGAGAACAAGGAGTCCCGTACGCCACGCAGGACGAAGTAACAGGTTTTTGGCACAACGAACAACTGTTGGATTCAGCATCCATGTCACTGTTGGTACGTGATGAGCTGGGAGATGAACTTATTTGACCAAGCATTGCTTGGAGAGCACTATCAAGACTGTCTTTGAGGCGGCTCTCATGGCTCTCAAGCAAATCCGAGCTGGGACTGGATACGAAAACTTTGCGCGACCTTTCATTACTGGAGGTTGACACATGCTCAGTATGATGATCTCCCTTAGGAAAGGGAAGACATTCAGTCTTGGCTTTTTTCTTTGGAATGACACTAGGTGGTGTTGCTGATGAGACATAGCTTTTCCTTTTCATTTCCATCACTGGCTGGTCTTCCCCAACACGCGGTTTGTGTGCTGGAGGAGCCAGTGAGCTTACACTTACACAACTCTTTCCCCCAGTTGCTTTCTTGGTATATGATTTTGCTGTACCAACAGTCCTTGCTACAGAAGCAACAGCTGCATCTTGACTGTGCTTCAGTAGGTAATGGTCTATTCTTATCTTCAACGCACCATTTGGAAGGGGCCTACATGAATCTGTGAATTCAACCCCAGTGAAAGGATCTCGCGGTTTTCGTCCAAATGAAGCTTCACTTTTAAAGAATCTGTCTAAGGTACCCATGTCAACATTCTTCCCACTCGGCAGCAACATTGGGACAGCCATTACTTCACATGTGATAGGGTCAACAAAGTCCTCAGGGATGTCGAGTTCCTGAGAGTTTGTGGCCTGTGCATCCACAGAGTGAGGATTTGATTTTAGTTGTTTGACATCAGATGTCTGGCCATTGTTACCAGAGGCTGAGGCCCCACATTTTGTTGAAGAAGAAAATATTGAGTTATATTTGTTCTGAATCTGAGCTCTGATGACATTTGACAAGGAATGTGAAGGCACACCCCAGATGGCTATATTGCTCAAGCAAGCTGTGGAGCCTGAGCGAGTCTGGGTGATTCGAACACACAAGTGACTACATGCCGTCAGAAGTTCCTTTTTAGAATGACGCAGAACAGCTTTGTTTTCAAAAGATGCAGGAAGTGGAATATTACTGCTTTGGTGCTGAACATTTGCATTTGAATTTGGATTGTAAAAACACATCTGTGCACTATTGGAAACAGACATTTTAGCCAAGTTGTAGAAAAATGGAGGAGTCTCAGATCTCACTGAAGAAGGGTTGTTCAGAACTTTGTCCAACTTTTTGCCTTCTCTCATAGCCTTAGAAATGGGCTTAGCTGCTGCAAAGATCTCAAACTGAAGTGATTGCTGTTGGCCGATAGAGGGATAAGCTGTAACTTGATGGATGCTGATGTGACAGGGGAATATGAATGTTATGTTCACTGGCGGCTTTATGAAGTGCTCAGTCATGAAGCCGGTTCTCTTCAAACGAAGGTCAGTGCTGATTAAATTTGAGGGTTCGTGACCATCAGTGCTGACTTTATCACTAGAGACAGTGGTGCCCAGGACACCCAGGGAAAAGTCAATCATGCTCCCGGTGTGACCTGTGAAGATGAAAAGACAGGATGGAATACGGACTGAATTCATTTTCATTCTCTCTATCAGTATATGAGTGATCAATCAAGCCTCACTAAAATGGGACAAATTTGAATTTCTTTATGATTCGTGGAAATCATAACGTAAGGAAACATATGCTAGAAAATAAATAAAGTGTGTTTTGGCAGTAAACTGGTCTAGTTGTAATCTACATCTGTGGGTGGTACGGTACAAAGAGGTAAATATATATATATAAATTTATAAAATATTTGATTTAGTCTAATCTGAGTAGCGTGGAAACCATATTTATAATAAATAACAAGCCTGGTAATAATAGGGATCTGGTAATAACAGGAATTTTTTATATCCCCGTTTTTTCCTACTCTTTGTCTCTATTGAAAGTTATTAATAACAGGGCCATATCGGAGCCCAATCAGTTATAGCAGAGACAAAGGCTCGTCAACAATGTGTAAAAAGTAAGAAGTAATGCACTGGTTGAGCAAGCCCACGCAAGCCACGCCACTACAAGCACATGCAGCGGGTGAAGCGAGAGAGGGCTGCGGTGCGATGCTGTAGACTTCGATCTTGTCTAGCCCTAAACCAAGCTACACGTATGTGTAACGTGTCCTGCGCAGGCCTGCCACATGGCTACGAGAGAGGCCGGGGTGTGATGTTTGTGGGTACTTGTGGCAAGGGAAACTACCCATGAATAAATACAGCTGGATTAGTCCACAAATGCTTACTTCCCTTGCATTTCTGATTTAACAGGGATCTGATACAACAGGACTTTTTCTGTGGTCCCATCATCCCTGTTATATCAGGTTTCCACTGTAATCTTCTTTTTGTTTTCAAAGAGGTCATCTTTTTTGGGATAGATAATTTCTAAAACCTGTGTATTGGTAGCTGACTGACAGGAAAATGATTCAAACAACATCACAGACAGTCAAATTAAAAAAAAATCGTAAAACTCTGCTGAGACCCTGAAAATGACAAATAAAAGGAATGAGCAGTTGACAGTTGAAAAAGGGAAGGGCACTTTACAAAACGAAATTAGTTCACTTGACTCCCAGCAGTTTATGGCACTGATTATCATATAATCTGCTTATATCGACAAGCTTTGGGAAGTGGATTTGATATCGATATATTTATATATAAAAATGTCGATAAATGAAAATATAAAGCCACTGAGAAAAAAACAAGGGGAGGTCAGTGGTAAAAGACAACACAACTTTTTAAGCTAGTTGCTTCCCTTCATTCTTGAAACTGACAAGAGGCAGAGGGGAGGGGGGGTTGGAGCTATGGTACAAAAGGCCGAGCAGCGCTAGGCGCACACTACACACCAGCGCAAACTTTGTTGCGGCATCCTTGTAAGGCCTGTTTATGGCCGCTTGCTGGGGAAAATGGCTCACTGACCATGGCACTTGCCAGCGATAGACTGACAATGGGATGGGGAAGGGGAGTGAGCGATTGGGAGAGAGTGTAGGGAGGTGATGCCCAGCGCACGAGATGGTAACGTTTGTGATGCACAGTAGTGTGTTGGAGACTACACTGTGTAGGCCCTACATGACCTACTAAAGCCTGGTGTGTCGAATAGGCTACTTGGCGGGTATGCAGACTTAATGAATTATGAAGAACAGTGGCGGCGAAGCGTCAATATAATCAAATAACCACTGCTTCCCTTCCTAATTTTGAAACATTGTCGCAGTCAAATTTACCCATAGAGATGTAAACTTCATAAATTAAATTAAGTAAAAAGACATTCATTTAAATCACCAAAGAACAGTATGCCTAAAATTCAATACTGTTTCATTGCCACAGAAATAGCCTTCTATTCTATCACCCCTATCGGGCCACTCCATAATAAGCAGTCGCAAGCTTTGATTAAGTACGCTCACAAAAAGAGGCTGGAAGAGTCTACCAAAAGAGTTGAAGGGAACATGTATAAAATACCACTTAAAGCTGTGTCATTGCCACATATGTACCCTGTTCACCCCTTTCGGGCCACAGTTATTAAGCAGTCAAAAGCACTGATTACGTAAGTTAACTATTACACCGGTCGAGTCTACCTCACAGATGTGAAGGGAACTAAAGTCCTAATAATACCTTGACTGCTGCGAGTTCTTGTTTTTTTTCCTCCACTTTTTACCGTCCTATAATCAGATCGTGACCTCGATTATGACACCGGCTCCTGGCCGCGAAATACTAGAGAAAAAAATAGCCAAACGTGAAATTTAAAAAACCAAACTTTCAGAAATAACAAAAAATTTCCCCTACTGGGTCTGTATACTTCATGAATTCATTACCGGTTACCGAGTCTGTAGATTTAGATCTAGATTCTAGATCTATACACTATGTCACGTAGATCTAGATTATAGATCTAGTATAGATAGATCTAGAGCCTTGATTCACCTTGAATCCTTGAAGGCTTGAAAGGCATGTTCTAGAATCTAGGCGAGATTCTAGCTCTATTATATGTGACACTTCACTGAAACCGAACGTTTAGAAAAGTATATTAAAAAGGGAAGGACTTCCGTAACGAGTGACCACCCCAACAAACACAATTTAAAGAAGAGACCTAACCCTTTAACTTCTAACCCTAACCCCTAACTTAAAGCTTATTTTAACCCAAACCCAAACACAACCAAATGATAATCACCCCTACCCCTAGATCTACCCCTTTATTCCACTCTGTCTCATAGTGGTCGCTCGTTACGGAAGTCCTCTCCTTTAAAAAGTGGTCTGCCTCGATAAATTAAGACATTTATAGTTCTATTTTTAAAAAAAATTAGGCTAATATAATGAACACGAAAACTAACCACAACACAGGCTTCCTTTGATTTCTATGTCTCTATGCTAGTTTCCAGATATCGTAAGTTCGTAACTGCGGGAACTGCCACACTGCCTGCCACAAGCAATGTTGAAGAGCAGGAACAGTAACTCTCGACGCCAGGTTTCTCGCGACAAGGTTCAAATTTTGTGTTGATGCCACTGATGCCAGCTGATGGCGGATCCACTGTCACTGACACTGTCAGTGGTTCTGAACAGCCGTTAGAAGTTAGAACTAGGATCTAGATCTAGTTTTGTAAGTCTAGTAGAATCAGGCTGGCGTGGATTGAATTTTTTGGGTTATTCTTGTGGTGTGTGTGCAGGCCTACGACCCTACGTTTTTTAGTCCATACTTTTACTACACTACACAAATAAACGTAAAAACAACACTTACACTGCCAACACACCCTGACACCGACACTACACTGACTCTTAATTAGTGACAAATTAACTAATCATCAGTGTCAGTATCAGTCTGATGACAATCTAGTCTTACTTAGAAGTGCTTTTTCTGCACTTCTAGCTAGCTTCTCTTGAGGTAGAGAAAAGTAGAACTTTTAGTTAGGCATAGTGACATGCGATTATTAAGACGCAAACTATTTTTAGGTAAGGCGCCCATCTTGTTTGACGTCAGACCAGGATACCCCTCCAATCATGTGACTACATCTAAGTATAGCCAACCGCATGGCACCAAAGATGGAAGTGTCTATGTATATCATGCTAAAATCTACACCTCTCTCAGAAGTTCTGATGGCTCAGCTGAATTGACAGCGCGTCAGCGTTTGAAGTCGTGCAATGATTTTTGAGGCGGTTCGATCCCGGACAGTTTTTTTTTTCTTTTCTCCTCCTCCCGACTGACCAACAGTCTCATAAATTCTAGGCCTAATTTGTAGAGTTGCTTTGAAGTTGTTTAAAAAAAAAAAATATTATTAGTGATTAAAAATGCAGGAGAGGGGGGGAGGGGGTGGTAGATCTAGATCTAGATAGATCTAGATTTAATCCTCCTGCCTCTTTACGGCAATTTTTGTGCAGTCTTCCATCATGTCCAAGTGGGCCTACTATCTGGATCTAGAATCTAGATCTTGATCTAAATCATCTGAAATGTTACCGAAAGGCCGTCGTTATTCGGATTCGAGTCCGAATAACATTTTTTCATATTCGGGAGTCTGAATTTTTAAAAATCTTATTCGGACTCGAGTCCGAATATGAAAAAATGTTATTCGGACTCGGGTCCGGAAAAAAGGAAGTGTCTTCGTTCTATAGTTCTAACGTTCAGTGCTTCCAATTTTC
>NW_004797481.1:307180-350226 GCF_000002075.1 Aplysia californica | reverse complement strand
TTAGGCCACCTGTGGCCTAAATAAGGTAAGGGAGGGGGGTTTAGCTTATTTAGGCCATATGTGGCCTAAATAAGGTCACCCTAATTGAATTGAAGCTTGCTGATTTAAGTGTTCGCTGGAATCGGGTTAGTTTTATTGATTTTAAAGAAGGAAAAAAAAACAGGGAATCCATCTCCTCTCGTTGAATCTGAGTTCTCATTGAATCTGAGCTCGTTGAATCCGAGTTCCACTGTACATCTTGGCACTTAAATTAAGTCCAATTAAACAAAAATTATATTCAGACTCTGAATCGACTCTGGCATGACGTCACTTCTGACTTCCGACCCTTGTTCCTAATAATGATAAACTATCGAGACGTGAGCTTTTATATCAAGTTTCTAGATCTATCTAAAATGGCCCTCCCTGCATCATTAGATCTAGATCTAGTATGAACAGAACTACTAAGTTGAGTTGACCTTGAGGAGGGCAAAGTTTATTATGTCAACCAATGAGATTTGATTGCACGTTGCGATCACGCACTTTCGGCTTACTGGGGGGAAGAGGTGCTGGGAACTGGCCATGGTTGTTGATTTTGTGCGATGTGATTTAAAAATCAATTACAGAAAAACTATAGGCTAACATACGCACAGCAAAATGAAATTCAAACATGTATCTAGCATCTGCGTTTGTTGCCATTTTATTGTCCAAAAGTTGCCACAAAAATGGCAAAAGTTGCCAATAATTTTCTAGCTATAAACTGTCTGTGATGACGTTATATGTTGATAGAGGTAACTTAATGTGAAGTACCAAAATTTCTTGTGTTCTGTTTCAAGCATCCAGAATATCATTCGTAGCCACACACAGTGTAAAAATGTGAAAAATAAAGGTTTCACAACAGAATGAAATTAAAATTAGAAAAGAACATAAACAACCTCAAAAATGAACAAATAAGAAGAGTGGCCGTTTTAACACTAAAAGTGTGTTATATTCAAGAAAAAGTACAGGATATCACATGTAAATTATGGAATCTCACATAAAAGGGGTCTGCCAGTGTCAGTACATGTACATGTATTCTAACATTTTTACGCATTTAATTTTTTTTTTTTAAAGATAGGAACAACATCATATTAAATGATATTGACATTACGATAAACACAAAAAATAGAAAACACATCAGAACAATAACAAGAAAAGAAAATAACACACCAGCAAATTAAAACACAACGAAGAGAGAAAAATAAAAGAGAAACAGCAATATAAAAATTGAATAGTATGTACCAGACTTTTTTTCACATGAAAATAACAAATAAACGTGGTGTCAACAAGTAAGAAAGAGACGAAGTGCGGGCAGAAGTGAAAATAAACTTTCTTTCTAAAAGTAAAGAGGTTCGTTTTCTTTTCTTTTTTTTCCGTTTTGTATACTCGTTTTTAAAATTATTTTTTATTCCCCGGCGGTGTGGCATTTGGAAAAAAGACGAAAATCGCGGCCGCAATTCGCGGACCAAACAATGCAAAAGAACGCAGCCGCGATTCACGGACCAAAAAATGCAAAAGAACGCAGCCGCGATTCACGGGTCTCGGCCGCGACAAACGCAGATGCTAGATGTATGTGGAAAGACAAACGGTAATGGAAGTAATGATGATGCTGTACTGTAGTGATGGTGGAAAGACCCTTACACTCACATAACTCATATTTAGAAGCAGAGTTCGAATAAATAAAACAATTTTTTTCGGACTCGAGTCCGAGTAGATTAAAAAATCTAATCGGACTCGAGTCCGAATTCAGCTGGCCTAAAAGTTACGTCAGACTTCAGTGTCAGTAGTCTAGTAGTTGTCTTGAGTGAGATAAGGTAGTGCTTCAAGTTACTTCAACTTACACTAAAAAAGTGTACTATCAACAGGCAAAGCAAGAAAAATACGGCGCGGGTTTGGCCCCAAGAGAAATGAAATATCAATATAGTAACTTCATACGGGGCAGGGTTTTGTAAGAGATAGGGGTAGGATTGTAGAACAGTGACAGAAGGATAGTACAGTATAATCCACTTATATCGACACTTCTGGTAGATTGTAATGTAATTAAGTAATTCGTGTAAACCAGGGACCAAAACTGGATTGCCTCCAAAATTATAGAAGATTACACACGCTCACACAAGTAACAAAGTATTTAGCCTACATGATACTACTGTAACAACTCCATAAGTTTACCACCCTAGTTCTGTTATTTATAATAATTTCATAAAATGATGATGTGCACATCTCTCTGTAAGATTGCAGGTAGGCTATCTAGATCTAGAATGTTACAACATCTTAATTTTAATTAATCCTAGTGATACAATAACTTTTAAAGGACTTTCTAACTTAATATGAAGCAATTCAATGATGAATTTAGGCCTATACTAGCATACAGATCAAAATTAAAACTACTTTTCTCTACTCTTCATTTCATATTATGGATCTAGTTTTTCCTTTTTATGATTTTTAACCACCTCTACCCCCCCCCCCCCTTTTGCACCGAAATTAAAATGCTGTTCCTGAAACCTTTGTTGACCTGAACTGGGCTGCTTCTCCTTATCCATTTGGGATAGTAACTTAATAATGATCTCAAATGGAAGCATGGGGTACTTCTAATCTATGTAATAAAGTACGACACGGTGAACAGTCATACAGCATAGTGAAAATAAAAAGGACAACAGGAAGCACACATGACAGATATGTAAAGCTGTAGTCTTTTATGAGTTTCAGTATCAGAATATGACAACTCAGCAACCTAGGCTATGAATCCCATTGTTCCTGGAGAGGTATTTTTTAGCTCTTGCTAAATTGGAATGTGATCGATAAATTGGGTTGTTTGGTTCTTGCCCATGTGTGAAAAAATCTTCCTTCGTGGGTAAATCATGCGGACTTATGAAGCAAGTACTGGTTTTAATTAACTTCAGGGGTGCTGCTACTCCTTTTCACCTTTTCTGTAAAGGAATTTAGCGTACTGGATCTTCATTTTTGGCGTGTTGATGGCAGTTCCTCCTTTTAATATATATATGTAAATTTTATATTATTGATTTTTTTACAGCAGTGGTGGAAGTCTTATCAGGTCTCCTGAATGGCTGATGACGATAACGATGACGAAGAACTTATTACTCGTCGAAGGTCTCGAGGAAAACGAAGCAAGAGAATGGCCAAGATTCCAAATAGCACAGTAAACAGTCCTCATTTACTCAAGATTCCTGTGGAAGAGGTAGAGGTGGTTTGGGGCTTAATTGGGAATTTTATTTCTTTGAGAAATTAAGGAAAAAATTCCATTCTCTTTTTTTTTGGTCATTGATCAAAGTAAAAAAAAACCCTTCATCAGCAGATTTAGGGATTTTGTCAATTATTTTTAAATTGGAAGTTTCTTTTTCATGTGTACATGTATAAATATAAACAGACACACTCACACACGCACACACACACAAATACACTCACGCACACACACACACTCACACATACACATGCACACTCACACACACACACATATGCCCATGTGCGCGCATACACACACACTCACACACACACACACACACGCACACACACATGCACACACACACACATACACACACACACTTTTATTTATTATGTAACTTGGACAAAAATTCAAAATCAAAGGCAGTGTTATAAAGCTTTATAATTATAAACTTTTTATTTCTTGAATTTGGTTTTTCAAAACCGTATGAAGTATTTACTCTGGCGAACAGAAAATTGCTATAATTGAAAGGATTAAATGTCTTACCTTGTTGGTATACTATTTTTTGTGTCAGCAAAGGCTTAAAATTAGAATCAGACAGTGCGTTGCTCTGAAACAGATCATACTACTATGAAGGTAAGGGATTCGATTTCTCTCTAGGAAAAAGTTATGTTAATGTTTTTTATTTTTTATTATGTATGATATTGTGAGGCAAATTACCTTTGTTAATAATGGTTGTCTTTTTTTTCCTTATCACCTTTATGTTTCTTAAAATTTCTAATAATACTTAATTTCCAGACTTTTTTTTGTCTTCATGCTCAACAGATGACGAGTCCTGTTAACAAACAGGGATTTGAGGTTGACCAGGAATCTGATTTTCTAAATGAAAGTGACTTAATTCTAGCACAATTAGATTTTGAAAATGAATTGGAAGAAGAATACAGTGACTCTTCTCATAGGAGTAGAAAAAGATCAATACCCTTGTCATCCATGGAAGTTCAGAACCGCAATCATAGTAAAAGACAGTTGTGTCAGCCAGTGAGTGACAAAAACATTATAAATAAAGACAGTAAAGATTTTCAAGTGGATGTGAACTGTGAAAATAAAGGTGGACCTGATAAAGAGATAGTTTCTGACAGCAGTTCAGTCCTTTTCCACAGTCACGGGGAGGATTGTGATAAGAAACCTTTGTTATGTGATGGAGACATTCATGATGATGAGAAAGATCTTTTTGAAGATGAAGATGACTTCTTTTATCCTCTGGATTTATCACACTTGGAAAGTTCAGAAAAGTCACAAACAGATCACAGGGAAGAGTCCCCTGGCCACAGTGGAAAGAGGTTTCACAAAGTATCTTCATCAAATAATGTAATCGTTACCACTTCAAGTGACAAACGAGATTCATCTGCTTTACCTGCAGATGTTGTATCATCTAGTGAAATTCAGAATTCATGCTTGGTTGCCAAAATAAGTGTTGCTGAAAAAGATGTAAGTGTGGTTAATAACTCCAGAAAAAATGTAAGTGAAGTTGATAACTCAGGAAAATATGTAAGTGCAGTTGATAACTCAGGAAAAGATGTAAGTGTAGTTGATGCGTCAATGTCACTGAAAGACCGGCTCAAGCAGAGGCTGCGTCAAAATGCTGGGGTGGCTATCGTGAAACGGAATCTTGAAGAAGAAATACGGTCAGAGGCATTGGTGAAAGCTCGTCTTGATGCCTCTCAGATCAGGAAGGAAGGTGGAAAGGATGATATTGGACCCTTCTATGGACTCCCAGTCAAGGTCAAAGAGTTGTATGAGAGCCTCAGGAGAATCAAGAAACTCTATGGTGAGAACGTTTCTTCCCCTGCTTAAGTGCTATTTGTTCTGTGAGTTTGGTTATCTTAAAGCTCTATCAGGAGACGCTTGTCACTTATTCTGAAAGTACAGTCGAACCTCTGTAAGACGGCCACCCATTGTCAAGGAGAAAAGTTGCTGTATAAGACGGGTGGGCAGGACTGATCAAGATGAAGAAGGCAAACCATTCTCTTCTGAGGTCCCAACCGAAGGTTACAGCATTGTTGCTTTTGTTGCTGTTTTCGTTTATTTGTTTTTTGTTTGCTTTTTTATATTTTGTTGCTTATTTTGTGCAAGGGTGACAATAAAATGAAATGTGTGAGACGAGTAAGGCCGAGTGCAATGTTAAAACAAACACATGAGTTGCCACCACTCGACCCGGAGAACGAGCGACGCTTCTGTCCGAAGTTCACGTTGACGTCCATTGTTACCTGTTTACAGACTGGGCAAACAGTGACCACTCATCTCACGTATGATTTGTGTATGAGTTCTGGGTGTGGCTTATGGGCTATGAGGGATTACACGGTTATCTCTCTAGCAGCTGAAAATTTGTTACCCATTGGTCAACAGTGGGAGGGGCCAACGCAACATTATCGGTTGGAAGGAAACTACCTAACAACAACGAGGGATGATTGGATTATGACGGCTCGTCCACAACGCCAGGGGCCAATGCATTATTATGACAAAACGTAATGGAGTCACCAAGGTGGCCTTCTAAGACAGGCGTTATTGTTTGGTATGATAAGGGTTGTGTTGCGTTGGACAGGTGGCCGTTTTATACATTGAAATTATGTAGTAAAAACGCAAGGGGGGGAATGGAAAGTGGTAGTTTGTACAGGTGGCCGTCTTATAGAGGTGGCAGTCAGGCAGGTTTGAGTGTACTTGGTTTATTTCCAGGTTCATGCTGACCAGCAGGTGACTTTTACTTTTGTTCTTTTTCTCAAATACCGTTCCCTCTTGCAAATTTTTTTTTTTAGCAACATCAGAATGCACAATTCATTTTTTCCTTTTGAGGATGTAACTTGCAATGCTAGGAACTACATAGTTATAGTTAGTAAGAGGGATATATATGCTTTCAAGCGTGTAAATCATGTGCTTTTAGAAACCCCCTGCCAAACCTATCTCTTCTATGCAGATTGGCAGCATGAATGTTTACTGCTACCAGCAATACAAGCTCATCAAAATTTGATATACACCTTGCCGACCAGTGGTGGAAAAACCTTGGTTGCTGAGATCCTCATCATGAAAGAGTTGTTATGTCACCAGAAAGATGCTTTACTCATTCTTCCCTTTGTCTCCATTGTGCAGGAGAAGGTAAGATGGAATGATAAGTAATTAGAAGAGTAGCTTGAGGCTGCTGATTGAGGTGGTGTTTGCAGGAAGGAATGATGCCAGAGCAACTAGCATGATGGCACATTCTTGTAAACCAATAGGAAAAGAAATTATGGATGCCTACAATACTTTTATACCATTATGATCTTTGTTGACTGATTTTAAGCACATAATCATTCGTCCTGCATTGGGCCAAACTAAAAGAAAAAATGAAGTATTGTCAAGTGACAAAAGTGTATGTGTGATCATGTCTGTCTGTACTTTTTACCTGGTAAAAAATTAAGGAAATGTGTTCCGAGACGAGGTTCCAACTTGGCTAGGGAGACCAGGGAAATTATTTGCGATGCTCATGCGTGATTCACCGGTTCACACGGGGTGACGGGTTCATTTGCATCTAAACAAACCATTTATTCTGACTTGTGTTCCTTTTATTTTAATGCTTTCCTGGTGACCTAAAACTAAGACAGAATACTTCAGACTTAATGTGATGATCAGTTTTATTAATGACCAAATTGTTGGCTTAAAAATAAAATGTGCGTGAAATAGATCTAGTGCAGGCCTTAGTGAAAGACAATAGACTACCTAGACACAGATTCTTAGGTTCATTTTGAAAATTCTTAGATAAAGGTCCTGAAATCAAATCCTGCCAGAGGTGAATTTTGATTTGCTTTTCTGAATGTGGCTTAATTTGTGTCCAGTGGGGCTTAAAACGCAGAAACAAACAGTTTTGATTCCTCAGTGATGCTCTTGATGCTAAAAAAATGCCTCAACAGTTGTCTAGGTACTAGGTAGATCTTAGGTCCTACTGGTACCTGAGGAAACTATAGAGCGAAACACCCAAGAAATTAGATTCTAGGAATTAAAGGGGCTAAAATAATGGTGTCAGTGGGTTATCTATACATGTATTGGCCCTGTAGCTCCTTTGTTTCCAAAAGATACCTTTTTCTACACTTCTACACAAATTCTGAAAACAAGATACTTTAGAACAACATATCTCTGTATTAAAAAAGTTTTAAAAGGGCACAAAAAATATCATTTTGGAAATTTTGATGCTGGAACTTTTTAATATGGATTAAATACATAATATTATACTGTCTAACTAGGATCCTGGTCTCCTTAGCCTCTTCCAAAAATTAAATTAAAATTTAAACATCAATTGCAAAACATTAAGAAAATTAGAGAAGAAGAACTTTATTATTGTCATAAGAAATTTTACTCGCAGCTGTTCCAAGTGACAGCAAAACATGATTACACTTTAGCCCAGTAGATACAAAATGGACTAGTATTATCTCTATCTTTCTCTTGCTCCCTTCTTTCCTCCTTCCCTCTCCCCCTCTTTCTTCCTACCTCCCTCCTTCCCTCTCCATCTTTCTTTCTCTCGCACACATAGCAACATAGAGACATTCGCACTAATGCGTGAACATCAGCAACTTTTCTGTAATTGACTGTCAGTTTTTGTAATACATTCATCTGAATGCTTTACCCTAGCTGACAGTCATGATATATCAGTCCAATTTTTTTTGTTGAAAGGCTTGTCATAGATTCTTTCTTGTGGTTAACCCCCCCCCCCCCCCCCCTATCTTTTTCATCTGCTCTTAGGTCCAAACAATTTCCGAATTTGCAACAGAGCTGGGGTTCCTTGTGGAAGAATATGCTGGTGGCAAAGGACGGTTCCCACCTATCAAGAGGCAGACAAAGAAATCCTTGTATATAGCTACTATGGAGAAAGGCCATTCCCTCATCAACAGCTTAATTGATACTGAGAGAATGTCTTCCTTGGGTCTCGTTATTGTTGATGAAGTAAGTTGTTCTTTAATTTCATTATTATGAATTTGAAATGGTTTTATCTTGATTTATGTGCAAGATTATGAAATATTGAATTTTCTGATGTTTAGGTTTCCACAGGAAAACAATGTCAGGTTGAAATTGATAGCTTTGTTTTTCTTTATTGAAATCTTTAATTTGAATTAGTATCAGATTGATCAATATTTCCTAGGAGTTTGATGAAAAATTAAAATACAGCTTTAAGAAAATTATTTTTGGACAACTCAAAATGATTTTTAAAGGTATTCTTCTTTGAATTAATGTTCTTTAGTTCGTCTTCTCTCTGAAGTTCACCTCTAAGACTCACTGAACTAGCACTTTTCACTTAAAATCATAACTTCTGTGGTCTGCTCACATGGAGCCTGAAGGCAATTACATTCTACAAGTATGTGTCCTTGGGGGCTCAGAGTTTGTCATCAAATCTTCACCATTAAAACTGACAGTTGTGCTTAGTTTTCTTACTGAGTAGTAGGTGGCCAAAAATTAAGACCAAGGAGGATTTTTTGTTCTGTTTGGTGTCTATTGCTGGTAACGATTTGTTTTGTACACACTTTATAGATAACTGAAAGTATTTCACTCATTGACAGCTTCATATGATCGGAGAAGGTGGCTCAAGAGGTGCAACACTGGAGTCAACACTGCTGAAACTCCTTAAATTCAAAGGTGATTGTTTAGTTTGTTTATTGTCAAGCACGAACATTGTAATTGCAAGCAAAATGAGCTGAGGACTCACAAATGCTTCAAAATAATTTGTAAGAATAACACTGAACTTTCAAAGCGAAAAAAAAGTCTGTCTGTCTGTCTGCCACACGCACGCACACGCGCGCGCACACACACACACACGCACACACACACATGCACACACATGCACACACACACTCACAAAGTCGCACACACATTTTGGGTCGCCAAGGCTTCTTAATTTCCATTTTTGTTTTTCAGATGTCCAGATAGTAGGGATGAGTGCCACCCTCAACAATCTGCAGGACTTGCAGGCTTTCATGAAGGCTGAGGTGTACCACAATGACTTCAGGCCGGTGAGTTCTATAGAATGGCTTTCTGTATAATAATGTTGTCCTTAAAAAGGTTTAGCGGAATGCTTTGATCTGTCTTTGTATCAGTGGAGTGCGTTACCTTCCGTTAAGTCCTCATCAAGTGTATAGTTGAGTGCTGGTTCTCTGATTTGCTATTGATTAAAGAGCGTGCTTTGCCTGAGATTAAGTAGTTGAATGTTTATCGTTCGCTCTGTGTAAAAGAACAACTCAACAAAAGTACTTCAGCATGCTTACATATACATTTATGCACTGCTGTTCACCCACTTTCCACCCTTTCCCCTCCTCTCCCCCCTCCCCCCCCCCTTCACAGACACCCACACTCATGCACACACATACAGACACACACACACACACACACACACGCACACACACACAACAAGCACACATGAAAACCTGGCCAGCTTACAATTCCAAAAATGATTGTAGGTTAGGAAGCATTTATACATTTAAAAAATGATACGCTTTGGTCTGATTAGAGACAGGAGTTAGTATTCACCTCTGTTTGAATGTTATATGTGTTATTTGACAGTGAATTGCAATTATCTCTGCTGTCAGGTTTCCCTTCAGGAGTATGTGAAGGTAGAGGACAACATTTTCCATGTTAACAACAAAGCTCTTAGCGCTGATGAGAAGCTACAACACGATAAAACAGTTACATTTCCAGTGAGTTTTTTTCTCTTTGTATTTCTAATTTTAAAAACATTCATAAAGATATTCCTCCTTATTTTATGATTTTTTTTGGGGGGGGGAAGGGGGGGGGGGGGCATTATGACACAATCTTATTTATTAATAATTTGGCGGTAATTTGGTAATTTTGTTCCACTGATGAGTGTATGTATTACTTTGGGGGAAATTTCTTTCTTTTTAAACAAATTGTCGCTGAGATCAATTCATTTTCACAGTGTGGTATTTGTACCCTTGTGAGGTTGTGTTCTCTAGGTATTCTTGCTGGTCATAGGAGCGGGGTTTGCTGCTGAAATCACTGAATCATGTTACAAAATTCTGTGAAACATTAACTTTTTCTAACCTGCAAGATTTATTGTTTGTATTTTTTAAACATTCAATAGATAATCCGTTTGTTTCTTGTTTGAGTTTTGTTTCTTTTTCCTCTTCAGTATTCTTCAGAGGTTCTCAAACAAGATCCTGACCACTTACTGGGACTTGTTCTAGAGGTGATCCCTCAACATTCCTGTCTTTTGTTCTGCCCCACTAAGAAGAATTGTGAGAACGTGGCGATGATGCTGAGCAAATTGATGTGCAACTATCACAGGTAGCAATCTTTTTCTTCCTTTTTCTATTTTTATAGCTTTGAAGGCTGAGTTATGGTCTAGATGAACATTAAAATGGAGGGAAAATAGCGTTATTAAGCATTTTGCTTTCAGGAGGTGCGAAATACTTTCAAATACAGTAAAACCTGCCCTGACGGCCACCTCTATAAGACGGCCACCTGTACAAACGGCCACTTTCCATTTTCCCCCTTGCGTTTTTCCTATATACTTTAACTGTGTAAAACGGGCACCTGTCCAACGCAGCTGCGGCCACCATATTTTAACACACAACCCCTATCACACTAAGCAATTACACCTGTCTTAGACGGCCACCTTAGTGACTCCATTACATTTTGAAATAAATTGTGCATTGACCCCTGGCGTTGTTGGCGAACCGTCAGAATTCAATCACCTGTCGTTGTTGTTAGGCAGTCCCTCCAACCGGTCATGTTGCGTAGGCCCCTCCCACTGTTGACCAATAGCTACCAATTTTCAATTGCTGGTGAGGTAAGCGTGTGATCCCTCATTGCCCATAAGCCCCGCCCAGAACTCATACACGAATCGTAAGTGAGATGAGTGGTCACTGTTCTCCGAGTGGTGGCGGCCCATGTGTGTTTGTTTTGACATGGCATTCGGTCTTCCTCGTCTAATACATTTCATTTTATTGTCACCCTTGTGCAAAATCAGCAACAAAATAAAAATTACAAACAAAATACAAACCACCACCACCACCAACAACAACAAAAACAACAATGCGGCTACTTTCGATTGGGACCTCAGATGGGAATGGTTTGTTTTCTTCATCTTGATCAGTCCTGCATAAGACGGCCACCTGTCTTATACGGCCACTTTTCTCCTTGACAAAGGGTGGCCGTCTTACACAGGTTTGATTGTACTTTAATTCAGACATTTTTTTACAGGATCTGTTGTATAGTTCCCACCACTGAGGCTTACTTCTTGTTGCAGATGGTAGCTTGTTGGACAGAAGGGTTTGAATGATTTTCCCATAGCAGTTTCATAAAACTGCACTGAACGATTTGAAATATATAAGATCAAAGGCAAACCTTTTTTTCGAACTTTGTTTGACACAACCCTTTAAGACCATATTCCTGATTTTCTGGGAATGCACAGACATTCATGTGTTCCAGATTCCTGGTTTACCGAATATCAATTCTCTTGTGAATAGTGGGCATGCATTACAAAAAAGTTGACTTATCAGCGGTAAATTCGCATTTATGTGGAATTGGCTGTTGCTAATGGAAAACTTCATTACTTAAGACTACAGTATTTTTTTAGTTTTTTTTGGGTTTATTTCACCGTGAAATGAGCCAGTGATGAGCAAAGCGCTTCAATGGAAAAGAGGGCTAGGTCTAAACTGTTTGCAAGTGCTTGATCACTTGTCTAGTAATGTAGATGACATATAGCAGAACTATGTGTGCTGTTGTAGTTTGCGGAAGATGGGAATTTAAATGGGTTTGGATCTAGGGTTGGAGGAAGCAGGTGTATTCATAACAGCTGTTATCAGTGATGTGGATGGAAATCAACAATGGGTTAATAAATAGCATACGAAGGAAGAATACTGGTTTTAGCTTGAAGGTAAACGTCTAGTAAAGTAATGCTAAGAGGTCATGTGTTGCTGTTTAAACTTGAATTCACCTTATGGTTACCCATAATATATGTGTTCTTGGGGGTTTTGCTCTGGGGCCAAGTTTTATTGGTAATTTAAAATCAAAGTTTAGGTCTGACAAGGTTACATTTTTAGTAACAGTTAAAATAGTGATTTTCAGTTGTCACTTCTCATGTTATCATTGCTGTGTTCTCATTAACCTTTTTGTATTTTCAGTCTTTTTGCTGGCTCAGCAGCTTGTTGTCTTTTAGAACAGTGACGTGTACTTAACAAAATAGTCTGAAATAAATGCCTTTATGATAACATGTATTAGAAAATAATTCTTAGTGTAAAAGCAAAAATTAAATTGAATCTTGGACTTTTTTTCTACTATTTTTAGACATCTTACGGATGTGAACAAAGTCAAAAGGAAAGAGCTTCTAGCTGAGCTTAAGCAGAATGGCAATGGCATGCTGTGCCCGGTGCTGGAGTATACGGTTCACTTTGGCATTGCCTACCACCACAGCGGCCTCACGGGGGATGAGCGGAAAGTTATCGAGGAGGCGTACGCAAATGGTGTCTTGTGTCTGCTCACCTGCACATCCACATTGGCTGCTGGGGTTAATCTGCCCGCAAAAAGGTATTTTAACTCACTTGCGACTGGGCCCTTTCACCAGTCACAAGCGTTGAAGACTGGCGTTTTTGGGGGTATTTCAATAAATCACCACAACTCTCAGAATTACCCTATTGTAATCATTTTTTGACACAGTAAAGTAACATTCAAGCTTAATCTAATACAAAAAACTAAAGTTGTCTAAGTCTAATACTTTAATTTGTATGATTTTTTTAAAAATTGGCATGAATTTGATTTTCCAAAAAATTCCCAGAGATGTGACAAGTAGAATGAAATTCACTGCAACAACAAAAATAAAAGTTCAAAGTGTTCTGGTTTGATTTGTATACATGTGTGAGTGTTTGGTGAAAATATAAAAGCTGGTCTGTGCATTGATTCAGACCCATACACTGAATTACATGAGACAGATGTACGGCACGACGTTGTGATTTCGTTGCGCGAAAAACAACACCGGTACTAGTGCTAGATCTAGCCCTAGAACTACGACTCGGGCCGTGTTCGAGTACATATCCAGGATCCTAACTATTAGACACATCATATTCTGAGACACTAGAACTAGTAAAACGCACAGAAGTATAGAAAACGGCGAAATTATGTGATTCTTGTTCATGCGACTTCTTCGACCGTTACTACGACGCGACTGTCGGATTACTATCAGCTGTATAGAAAAAAACAAAGCGCGAGTTCCGGTCTGTTCAACCCCAGTTGGGGTCACTGCCCTTCACCGTCAATAACTTAAAAACTACCGGCCCCAGAGATACGAAACGAAGTCTAAGTAGCTCAGGCTTGGCCAAACAAGGGTACGAGGTGCGTCTCGCGATCCGTGCGTGATTTGTAGAGTGAAAAAAAAATTCCAAAGTTGGTCACTAGGGCTTGTGAGACTCGTCGCGAGCGTCGCGGGGTCACGCAACTGTTGTGTGACCCGTCTGAAGTGAGTTAACTCGTCAACTGCCGATACCGACATTGCATTACAAATTGGATACCTTTTACTATGCTCTTATTGCTAGTATGTTGTGACCCTGAATTGTCTAGCGAGTACACAGCTTCATTTAAGAAGGAAAATATTTTGTTTCCATTTTTCGTTTCTCTTGCGTTTAATAATTTTCATGGCAAGTGAAGTCACAATTTTTCTTAATATATGCTAACACTTGTGTCTGTGCTTAGAAGAAAATGATTCTTTTACCATAAAATTTACCCTTTGTTGTTTTCTTTACCCTCTGTTGTAGGGTGATTCTCCGGAGTCCACACATTGGCAGCTGCTTCATTAAGTACAGTCAGTATAAGCAGATGGTGGGCCGAGCTGGACGAGCAGGTATTGACAGCTCCGGAGAAAGCATTCTCATCGTCAAAAGACAGGACAGAATGAAGGTGACTCCGTGAGCATGATGTTCTTCTAGCACGCATGCGTTCTGTATTCTGATTCAGCTTTTTGTAATGTTAGTGGTTGGAAAGTGTCACTGATAGGAGTGCCCTCTCTTTGTTCGATATTTCTTATTTCTTTCTTGTTTTTTTTCCTATTCAAAAGATCATTATTGTATTGAGTTATTTCTGTTTTAATTAATCTCATATGGATAGACTAGATTGTCATTAGGTTAGCAAAGTTTGACATTACACCCTCATATGTCACATTTTGTGAGAATTTTGATGCTTCAGCCACAAGTACCATTTATTGTTTAGAGGGAGTCCAAAATTGCCTCCATGTCTTTTGAGATCTTTTTTATTCTTTGATGTCTACATAATCATAATAATACATGACATTTATAAATGCATTTCCCTAAATTATAAAGCTCAGTGTCTGTGAGCTGGAATTGAGTATCCTTCATTTGTAGGATGAAAGTGTGTAGGTAGTCCTTTGTTGCCGAAGATGACGATGATTCCTACAGCTCATCTGTGGACGCGTATGTGGCTGTGCAATTCGATCCTGGATGAAAAATGTCTGTTGCAGTGAGGACACTGAAATGTCGTGGTTGTCTCGGTTGGCTTATGTCTTCTCTCTCTTCTCATAGTCAGCTTCTCCCTGTAGTTTGTATCGCTGTTTCTGCTGGCAATACGGGTGGCCCTGCGCCAGGTGTTCCTTTTGATGGCAGTTCTTTCGAGTTCTTTGGGGGTTACCTTCGCAAACTGGAGGTTTTCCTTTATCGTGTCTTTCAACCGCTTTTTTGGCCTCCCGAGATTTCTTTTGCCACTTGCGAGTTCACCGTACAGCAGCTGTTTGGGCATTCGGTGGTCTTCCATGTGGATGACATGGCCGACCCATCTCAGTTGGGCTTTGACGAGCATGCTTTGTGAGCTTGGTCGGTTGAGGACCTCAATGTTGATAATGCGGTCTTGCCACCGGATGCCGAGTATGCAGCGGAGAGCCCTTTGATGGAACTGCTCTAATTTGTTGATGTGCTTCCTGTAGGGTGAAAGTAACAGCCTCCTAAATGGCCTTAATTGTGTTGAAAGGAGTGTGAAACATTTTCAAAACTTACAATGCAGCAGCAGATATTTCTAAGAACAATCAATTTATCATTTTGAGCCCATTTAAAATGTGATGACTTTGAATGCAAATAACATTTGATTCTGATATATATTTCATGGTAAATTGTTGGTGTTGTGATTTGTGTAATATTACTAATTTCGTGTGTCTGTAATTAATCCACCCAGGCTAAAGACCTGTTCGCTGGACCACAAGACTTCTGCTACAGCAGTTTGGGTCATGATGATGGAACAGGTGTCCGCTCCCTTCTTCTTTCCTCCATCGGTCTAAAGGTATGCCATATATAAGAAGTCCTTCAAAGGAAAATTTTTGAAGTAAAATTTGCCTAGAAGTCTGTTCTGAGGTGTTATCTGAGTTGTGATGTGTTAACCACTTATGGATAACCACATCTTTTACCATTGTTCTGTTGTAGGGTGTTTTTATTCAACCTGTGTTCCTTGAATTCTTTAAAAAAAAATTTGATTCAAGATATGTCGCTTAATCCTTGTTGTATGAAGGAATAGTGGCCATGTTAATCTGTGCTATTAATGAATGATGATATATTGTAAACTGCAAACAGAGAACTGTGCAAGGAACACATTTTTGAAACCTACAGTCTTTTGGAGTGCAGCTTGACATGGTTAATAAAATGATATGACATTTTCAGATGGTGGACTGATTCCACCAAGGATATGCGTCCCTCAACCTTTCTCCCTCCCATTTCCATCTACACCTGAAAAAACCCCCCCCATTAAAATTACTTGGTATCCTTGGCTCTGTCTATCAAGGGGTATGCTAACAGGTTGGGGGGGGGGGGAGGCGGTGAGGTGGGGAGTGTTCACTTACATGCTGCTATGCCTGACACATTCTTGTAAACTTGTGTTATTGGATGTAAAAAATTAGCAGTTTTCCAGGAGTGGGGAGATGACTTTAAATCAAATTGATGCAGCGTGTTGTGTAAACTATATTTTTGTGTCCGAGCACTCTTGGTTTTTTAAGACAGATTTTTATTTTTAGAATGAGTTCTTAGACATGCAGGTTGTAGAGAAAAAAATTCTCGTAGCAACAGTGGGTGTAAGGGCTACTTTTTGTGAGGCAGAGACCACTGTTTTAGTATTGAGCAACTTTGATTTTAAAAGAACTCAAAAAGAACTTGTAAAAACATACATTAAAAGAATTATCCTTTTCTAGAAAATTTAACTATTTTCAGATGTAGAAATGAGGATAATTGTTTTTGAAAAAAGGAAGCACAAATGTTTTGCCCTCTTGCATGTATTCTGGCCTATTTATCTACAGCAGATTAGTGAGACTGATTTTACTGGTGTTGTATGGACATTGCTATGCTCTGTACTATGGCTAAGTATGTACTATCAAATGACAAAGTGATAACTTAAAATTAATGTCAGGCACTAAAAGAAACGTCTTCAAATACAGAACAATTGAGTATTGAATCTAGTTTAGCCTTAATATTTCTAGAGGAGGTGTCTGGTAAAGACTAGATTCTTTAAACACTTATCATGTTCATTATTTATTTGTATCATGAACATAGACAACTGTTATATGTTTCTTCCTATTTCCTTTTCAGCTGATCACTGACACAAAGTCAGCATTTGACCTGGTGAAAAGTTCCTTGTTAAACATTCAAGCTGAGGAGCTGGGAGTTGATGTGGAAGCTCTGACCAGGGATGCACTCAAGTGTCTTCGGGATGAGAACCTGATCTTGGAGAGTGGAAATGATTCGGATGAGTCAGAGAGCTCTAGTCATTTGCAAGTGACTTCCCTGGGAAAAGCCACATTTAAAGGTAATATTCACTAGTGTGAGATAACGCAACATTGGATTTCAGGACAAAAAGTGAGCGCAAGATGATTTTGAATGTCCATGTGTCAGCGCTGGATTTTTTTCTCCTCAAAATAGGAGTGTGCTGGATCATATTTGTCAATTCTTGAAGTTGCACAGGCATTCCTGGAAAGAGATGTAAGCATGGTTTGATGTAAGATTGAGGGCTCCTTAGACTTCGTTTGTAAGTGTATGCTTCTTTTTGCCTGACCATCGGGGTTGACACATGGTACATGTAAGCTATGACAGTGGGTAATGTGGGCTTTTTTCTCTGGATCTTCACACTTGTGGTCACTAGATCGATGGGGTTGAATGTGTAATATTAGTAATATTGATGAATGAAGATGTTAAATTTGACTTCTTGTGTGTGGATCAGTTGGTTCACCAATTCCAGCTGTGTTCACAAAACTGATTTAATCTCCGAACTCAAAAACTACAGACACTGTACAATAAAAATGATAAACAGTAGGCCTACCTTGGGAAATGACATGTGACAGCAGGCTTAGGAAAAAAACTGTAATGAAATTAAGTTGGTTACATCATCTTCAAACTTACTGTTCACTCCCCCCTGAAATCTTGCTGGGGGGGGGGGAAAGAAAAAAAATGAAGAGGGAGAAGAAAAGCTCACCTTTGTTTTTCACTTTTAGGAGCAGTGAATCACACCTACAGTAGTCAGCTGTACAATGATCTGAAGCAAGCGGAGGAATCCCTCAATCTGTCCACACACTTACACCTGCTCTATCTGGTCACTCCTTATGACGCTGCTCGGGATGTCAGCCCAGACTGGAACATCTATTTGAATCAGGTGAGGCTGGCCTTTGCATTGTGTTTACTATAGTTTGGGATTACAAGAGGCACATGTTTTACCCAGAGCTGACCGAATGTGGTTCCTGTACTTCATAACTCAGTAGCAACCTTTTCTTTTTTTTCTTTTTTGTTATTTTTGTGTGGAATATTTGCACCATTAATCAAGTGGGGTTAAAAGGCAGTGAACTTCGCCACACCAATGCCCTTTGACTGTGATGTCATAGTTGAGTTAATTAAACTTCATGCCCCATGTCATTTAGTTATGCTGGTTATATAAGAAAACAAACAAGGGTCATGGTCTGAGTATGGGTGAGAACAGGCTGTGTAGGGCTGCTCCCTGATTCTTGTGGAGTTAGTGGGTGATGCGGCTCTGAAGTTGTCATTTCCTTAGTCTGACAGTGAAGAATCTGACATCTATGCATCCACTCACATAAGCTTAGAGGGAGGGTGAGAGAGAGAGGGACAGGGAGAGTGAGAGAGAGAGAGAGAATCTTACTTTCTGATTAAAAAATCAGTGAGGGGTGTATTTTGTTTTCATATTCGCTTCTTCAACTTTCATGTAATTAATTATATTCTTTAAAAAAAACCATGAAAAATATTGACCTCAGACTCAGATTGTTTTTTATAATTGGGTTTTTCTTTTTGTACTTTTTCTCCCCTCTGTATCTGACTATGGATTAGGGTGTGTATGTGTGTGGTCCCTGACTTGGGCATTGGGTATCTTCAGCAGCTCCTTCTTGCCCCTGAGTTTTGTGTCCTGATCTGTGTATTCTGGCCAGACTAATGATCTCATAGTTTTGTGTGGAGGGAGCAGAAGCGCAAACGAATCCCAGGTCCTGTTTTTGTAGAATGTCTAGCATATTTGAGACCTTGAGAGTGCTGAGTTGGTGGTTTTCTGGTCTGAGTATGAACAGTGAGGTCTGCAGTCAAGGGTGGATATGACTGCAATCTTGTGTCCACTCGTCCAGAAAGGTTCTCTTTATGTTGTAATTTGTTACGGTAGAATGCTGTAGCAACACTTTGGGATTTATGTGTGCTACCTTCCTTCTCTTGAAGTAAAGAAGCTAAAAGTCAAAATCCTTGTGTGGCTTATTTCATGTTGTTGGGTCAGTCTCTCCACGGGAGCCTTGCCTTGTGGGTGTGATAGCACAAATGGTTCTCACTGTTTGCAGTTAAGATTTTGATTTGTTTTGCAATTAAGTTAGTGGGTTCATCTGAAAGAAATTTAGTTTTCTGCTAATTAGGATTACTGGTAACATTAAACATGTGTTTAAGAACGATTTTGGTTAATTTGTAAATTGCCAGTTTTGCAGAAAATTGCGCTAATATGCTGTTTCTTTTGTTTTCTCATTTCACTCGCAATAGTTGTTTTTTTTTGTGTGTTTTTATTTTGTCAAGTTCTGTAAGCTGTCTGAGATGGAATTGAAAGCTGCAGCAGCTGTTGGGGTACCAGAGAGCTACATCAACTTGAAAGCTTCTGGAAGGCGGCCCAGAAAGGTGAGCGTTATAGCACGAGTATAATGCTGCTAGTTGATAACCTGAAGTATGTAACGTGGCCTTTTTATCACAATTTTGAAGAGGGCATGAAGCTTGTAGTACCGGTATTCTTCCAAGGAATGATGCCTAATCTGACCCTTCCATTTATATATATGGAAAGGTTTCCCGAGAATAGCGTTTAGCCAGATCTCAGGGATATTGTTCATTCTGGAGTTTTATTTAAAAAAACAGAAATTCAGTTTCGTAAAATGTGCAGGAGAGCCAAAAAACCCACATCTTTGCTGCTCAACAACCAGTTGCACTGAATATCTTCAAAACACTTTTCCTGCCCTATTTATTAAGATATCAATACCGGACTAAGACAGAAATGTGTGCTTTAAACTATTAGGCAGAATCAATGACTCTATTTCCTCCAAAACTGGATATATTTTCTTTTAGCATTTAAACTCCAGTATTATCTCGAAATCTCAAAAAATAAAAAAACATTCACGAACGTCAGCTAAGTCAGGAATTCAGCTGACTCTCCGTAACTGCTTTGTTTGGATTTTCCTTCTCTAGAAAGTGAGTGAGTTGACAGTCAAGAGGTTTTACCTGACTCTGATCCTGTGGGATCTGTGGAACCAGCGTTCCGTCTGGGACGTCGCTGACAGATTCTCTCTGCCTCGGGGATATGTGCAGAACCTCCTGGCTCAAGCTGCAGCTTTTGCTTCATGTGTGTTCCACTTTTGTCAGGTGAGTGAGCACAGCCAACACGCAGGATGGGTGTAATTATTCTGTTGATCCATGTTTATTGTTCCTGCTCTGCTAACTCTTTGTGATAGGTATTTGGAAAAAAAGTTTTGCTTAATAATCCACATTAGACATGTAGGCCCTATCTCGGTGCTAGGAAGTGTTCTCAATGGCATCAGGCACCCGGAAGTGAGTGGGTACCCTGATGCTTTTTTAGGTATTATACATGGTCAGTTTGACCAGTGTTTTTGTAGCTCTTACTTTTTCGTGCAGCTCATTTAGTTGATGATTCTATTTCTTTTCTTCTTTTCTTTCTTTTTACTTTTTCATACTCTGTTGCCGTAAAATGTCAAGGAGAGATGCAGTTTGCTATGGCAGGCCAGCTCTGCAGCTCTCTCAATTGGGATTTTATAATTTGTCAGGGTTTCCTTGACTCCCTAAATCCACTTTTTGCCTGGCCTTCCTCTTCCTATATAACCTGGGTACTTGGTGTTGTAGTTATAGGCTCTCGAGGCTGGCTGGCTAGGTGATATTTGTAACAGGTGGCCAAACCATTTTATTCTGTTTTTCTATGAAATGCAGGCAGGACTCGGTGCCAACAGCTGCTCTTACTTCTTCATTTCTCTACCTGTTTCGTCTTGTGATGTTTAGGGTTTTGAGGAATTTCGTCTAGCATGCAGTCATTTTGCTTTCATGAGTTTTACTTAATGTCCAGGTCTGGCTCTGGTAGTAGTGGTAGCATAATGTTGGTACAGTGGAGTCCACTTATAATGAGTCCTGAAGTAACGAGAAGTCTTTTATAAAGACATAATTCTAAAACCCTGTTTTTTTCCTTCTTTATCTTTGTAAATAAAATACTGCTATAGCGCAGTCAGATAAACGCGCGAGTTGGTTATAGCGGAATATTGCTGCTGCTGTGCACACCGCATAGGCCATTTATACATGAAAACCTCGCCAGTTGAGAAACTTGTTGGTGATCAAACGAAACAGAATGGCCCATGTGTGCCAACGATGAAGGCCGGAGCAAATGAGTGGGGAGGGTGTAGCACGCGCAGACAAGCCGTTGTGAAGCAGAACGCATTGCCTGATAGTGATAGGCCAGCCTAGTCTAGATTATCTAGGCCTATCATGCCACTTCTCCAATGCGGGGATGAAGAGGTCACAGTGCTGTGATGGATCATGGAGCAAATGTGTGGCGTGCGCAACCAGATGCGAGAACGCATCACAGGGTGTGGTGGGGTGGGGGACAACACACAGGGCGACTTAGCCTAGAAAACTTTCTTTTTGATAGCCAACGCCGAGCGGTCAACATCGCTAACGCTAGACAAGGAAACCTGATTCAATTTTTTGATCAAGTAAGACCTAGAGGTCATGTTGAACAAAGCCATCATCAGAGGAGATAACAAAAAGAAATAAACAGAACAACAAACTCATAGATTAGGCCAACTTTATTATTTCCTTTGAATTTATTACTGGATCCCTTACAACGAGAATCCTGCTATAACGGACATTTCGTACCGGTCCCCTCCCTCTCGTTATAACAGGATTCCACTATATGGAAGTGACAAGCTGTCTCTTTGTCTATGGAGATGTTTGGATGAGATAGAAGGGGTGCGAGCTAGTAGCTGACAGCGTTGCCTTTTCGAGTTCGCATTTCTATTTCTGTGTCTATGGACCCGTTTTGAGAAAAAGTGCTACCAAGATATATTTAAACTTAAACTCCTTCACCTTTTTCAATTGTTTATCGGTACTATTGACATGGATGTTCAGGGGACTATGGTTTCAACTCACTTTCATAACTTCTGTTTTTAAAGTGCTTATTTTTGTGCCAAATTTCTCGAAACTGTTGTTCTGTTCGGTAGTGTGGTTTTGGGGTTTTTGTTAGTTTGGATGAATAAGACATTGGTCGTCTGCAAAAAGAAGTTCCATTAGGCTTTCTGGGCTTTGGTTTGCATTTTGCTTTATTGTGTCCTTAAAGATTATAAAAAGGAGGGGAGGTAAAATGCATCCTTGTTGGACTTCAGATCTTACTTTGAACCAGTCTGCATTGCCTTCTATTTCTTTTCTTATATATTTATTATGATCTGTCATCTTGCCGTTTTTGTTGGACTAAATAATTGTGGTTAGTGACGACTTTATTCTTTTGTGTCCCTTAGCTCTTGTTTATTTTGTCAATTTCCTTCGAATCAAACTGTTCTGTCTTTCTGTTGGTTTCCCGCAAACCGTTCTGCCGTTCCATCAGCTTCCCTCAAACGGTTGTCTGTACTTTCCATTCATTGCATTTATTTCCTTCTAACCATTCTGTCTTTCTTTGGGTTTCCCTTAATAAACTGTGCTGTCTTTCCGTCAGTTTCCCTAAACTAAAACTGCTCCATCTATTCCCCCCCCCCCTCCCTTTCAGGAGCTGGAGGAGTTCTGGGCATATCAGGATCTCATGCAGAACTTTGTGAAAAGACTTGGCTACTGTGTCACAACAGAGCTGGTGCCTCTCATGGAAGTTCCTGGAGTGAAACTGGTAAGGGATATTATAGTTGCGACGTGGATGCAGGACAAAAAAAACAAGGCAGTGTTGGTGTTCCTTTTTAAGAGAATAATATCCATACAATTTTTGATTACATCACTCAATCAATAATTCAAGATCAAGATTAGACATTATCTTTGGATGTTTGGTTCATGACGCAACGGCTGGAGAGAGCAGTCTGGGTTTGTCCAAGCCATGGCACATAGTTCACTTTAGATTTCTAGAACTGACTAGATAACAAGCTAAGAGAAATATTTACATCATGTACTGAAACTGAGGGGATAAACTGGCTCTTTTAAGATAATATGATGACTTTGACATTTCAAGTTTTTTGCTCTGAAGTGATTGTATGTTATATAACACTGTCCGTTGATTTGAGTAATTTTTGAATGAAAGTGTTTTAAACTTTTACTATTCCATATGCCTTCATTCGTGTGTCCATATGATTCTCTGAAAAATAGTCTTTATGAAAGTGTATTGAAAGAGGCAATGGCTTACCATATTTTGTTTGCTTTGATTCAGGCAAGGGCCAAACAGTTGTTTGCTGCTGGATACAAGACGGTGTCACAGCTGTCTTTTGCTGAACCAACGGATTTGACAAAGCATATCGAGCATTTGAGCTTACGTGCGGCCAGACAGTTGATATGTGCAGCCAAGGTAGAATGCTTTTGACTTCAACATATAATACAGTGATTATTATCTAACTGTATAAATTTTCATTTTTGTAATTTGTGTACTTTAAAGCGGTTTTTGTGCTTCTGGGATAGAGATACAGGGACAGTAAATCTATTCGAAATAGACTTGTTCTTTCCAATTTGAACTTGATAAATTTATATTTATTGAAGAATAATTAATTGATTGTAAATGTTCTTGGCCCCATTTTAATTAACAATTTAATTAACTTAGCTGGAGGCTTCAAGGCCAATCCTGGATGTGCAAGACGCTTTCCATTTAAAAAATGGAGATACTGGCTGAAATATCTAAATTTTAGTTTTAAGTGTGAATCAAACTCTTTTGTTTAAGTTAAAAGCCTTGACATTACACCATTGATGCTGTCCTGATATTTGCAGAAATATATATCTTTGGGAGAATAGTTTTCAAACTGAACTTATTTTCTTTGCTGTCCCCACTCGTTGTAAGGGAACACAACAGACTAATAGGAAATATAGAAGGCATACAATGCCTAACAAACTTTCAAATACTCAGGTTGCTCTGGGAATCCAGCAAGGTTTTTCTGTTTATGGCATGCCCCCATAAATAGACCTACATATTTTTATTTCTTTGACTTCTTCTTACGTAACTTAAATGATGTTGTGCAAAATACTTTTTGATATTGATTGACCATTGATGGTTCACAGTACTCAAAGTCAAACACCGAATTATCTGGGCCTTGTTCTCTATTATCTAAAACTTAATTTTTTTAAAACTTCAATACTTCAGGGTGCTAGTCTGATACCAATTTGTTTCCATTATGCAAATGTTGTGTGAGCCACTGGCCAGCATATTAAAGGAACGATACAATAATATGAGGTCATTTCAATGTAACAGTGAAAGTGAAAGAGAAGGGCTGTCTGTGTTTATTAACTCACCCTCTTCTTTTTTCCTTCTTTTCTCAGAATGTTTTAGAAGAAAAAACTGCTGTGCTGTTGGAGGAAGTGGAGAATTTGGTGGCTGTACCAGGTGGAACATTGAATACTGGATCCACAGAAAAACCAATTTAAGACTGACCTTTGTAATGAGTCAAAGGCCCAAATGTTCGTTTCTGCATCAGTACAGTAATCTCCGCCTAAACGCACGGTGCTCGGGAGAGCTCCTTAGCATGTGTTTACATGAACCTTTGCAAAGGGAGGAATTGACGCAGTCATCTCATTGCCTTGATATTCTAGTGACCCCCCTTAGGGGTGGGGGTCATTTTGGGCCGATCATGTGACGACACGTGACTGTTTTGTGAAGGATTCCCCAACTGCGGTTAAGAATACAAATCATTGAATGGGTGGGGTGGGGAAAAGACAGACTTAATGTAGGTACCAGAAACTAATTTTCAAAGTAGTTGTATGCCAAATTTATCAGTTCCATTTGAAAGGTCTATATCCACTGAGCATTTTGGTACCATTCTTTAACCTCTCAGTCAATTTTAAAGAAAATGGTAGTTGTTTAAAATTTGATCAAATTTGTTAAAGTCAGTCACTGGCTGCAACCCCATGTTTGACAGACAATAAAAGAGTACCAAGAGCACTAAACATCTCCACATTAACAGAGTACAATCACTATAACAAATATATGGAGCCTAATTTTTTTCAAGACTGTGAGATCATTACAAATCAGTACTTTATCGCCTCAAACACGATGATCTGTCGTTATTTCGACAAAAACACAGAGCGTTGACCCGCTGGCGCCGCACCGGGCCCCGCGGCGAGCGAGTCGGCTCTATACTGTAGTGTACCCCGCGTGCGGGGTCACATGCTTTCTGAGTCTCGCGGAAGGATTGATGAAAAATAATTCCAAGCTGATTACTTTATTCTAATAGGAAATAAGCTGATCTTTTATTAGATGTATTTTTTAAGCCAGTATTTTACATATTATGGGTAAAAAATGATCTTTAAACATTTTGACAGTATTTTTTTAAGCTTTCTATTTAGACCCCAAAGGCAAAACACATACCACGGGAAAGCCGGTGTAAAGCTCTACAGTTCTCCGCCAATGAAAAGACGGTATTTAATCATTCCTCGTTCCGCGAAGCATTTGAATGCACCCGTGTCAATTTTTCAACTGGCTGACCACGCATTCCGACCGCGAGGGGCTTCGCTTTCGTCGGCGATTCTCCAGCTCCTACTAATCGGACATAAAATACAACTTGCACCATTGTAACGAGGAAAAGCTGAACTTTTACAAGGTGTACGACATTTGGTGTTTTGTAGCGAAAGAGCAAAGAAATAGCGATCGGAATTACCCCGATTTCACCGATACCACGAGGTCGGAAGGCCGCGAGTGCCCGCGAGGCCGTGTTTACGCTACCTACTTAATGCAATGATATGCACCATAAAATGTCGGGAACAGATAGCCGTAAAGGAAATTGTTGGTCATAATCACAGAGACGACGGCCCAGCCTCGTGGCTATCCTAGCGACCACCCCCGACTGTAAATTCATTGACGATCATTCACGCGTGTTGTGCATCATAGGCTTAGGTCTAACTAAGCATTACATGCAGTCACCCAAACGCCAGTCTGAAACCTTCTCTCATAGAAATGCATTTCCAGTGACCAATCAAATAACATTTCAGTCCACCAACCCCCCCAACATTTCACGGACCAGTCCTAGACCTGTGTGTCTGTGGAAAGTTGGGTGTGAAAACGCTATCCATCGCTCTCTTTGTTCGGCGTGAGGGGCAGTCTCACCAAATATCCGGTTTTCTAGGCTTGTCTTATGCAAGCTGTGCAGATTATAGTGAAAAATTTGCTTTGTCAAGCTTTACCTGTCGGTGTGTTTCGCAGATCGGAGGGTGTTTAGAGGGAGTGACCATGCATTTGTACGTAAAAATTATGTAGTAAAAAATCTGCCAGATGACGAAAACGTGCGTTTGAGCTGAGCGTGCTTTTGTATGGTGTGCATTTAGGCGGAGACTACTGTATAGTAATGCCGTATGCATTAGATCATGCTTTATGTATTTATGTTCAAGTAAACAGAAATACCAGTGTAAAAATAATTTATTTGCCTGTACAGAATGGAAAAGGTATCAGTTTGTGTTTTAGCGAGCAATTGTTTTCTCAATGTTGACCTCATGTAAATAAAACCTTCCTCCATCTATTCATGGTCATCATACTTCTGTACTATTAGCTTTTATTTTCAGTTTTGGTTTTGAGCCTTTATATTTTTTAAGGCAAGTCATAATGTTCCACCTTCTGATCTTCAAGAGGCACAGAGTCATTTGAAGCACACTTTTTCTCGTTTTGAATCATCCAAGTTTTTGGCTTGAGCCTGAGCTTTCTAACAATATTTTCACAACTGTGCCTGCTTTGGGATTTCCTTTTGAAAAACTCAAATGAGGGCGTGTTCTTTGAGTTTTGGTGTGTGTATAAACACTAAAATTATGCCTCAAGAAAGTTAAGTACTGAAGTAGGGTGCTTGTTTCTCATGGAACATTTTGGTAGAGACAGGCTCATCAGCTGGTGGCTCTGTCAACAATTTTCATGAATCCTTAGGGCCCTACATATGTGCGTTCCGACCGGGTCGTTTTAACCTGAGTGGAAACTGGCGTTCGAAACGCCGTGCAAGACCGCCATTCGACGGGTAGGCACGTCATCCACATCATGCATGGTTTAACCGCAGCAAGTGTACTGACAATGACGATTTGAATACAATTTATGGGCTGCTCATGGGGAAGAATTTTGTTTTCTTTTTAATTATTGAAAAAACCCCCCACAAATTCTGTTTGGATCTTGCCTTAAAAATGGGTAGCTCGTTCTAAAAATGTAATCAGATTTTATGAGCGGTAAATTATTTTGAAGATATTGGCAGTTACAAGATAAGCCGGCTACCGCTAAGCCCACGACGTCACACAAGGGCTGTCGTCGACCAGGTTTGCCTTTCCATTCCGAATTGGCAGTTTGGAACGTATAATGTGTAGGGGGCCTTACAAGTTAACAAATCTAGTTTGCATAAGCAAAGAGTAAGATGTCTTTGAAAACGGCACTTGGACATCCCAGGTCTAGGGACACAATCAGTTGCACTGAAGGTTCTTCAACCAACAGTCGACGGGTGACTTGCAAGAAAACACAAACAGGACAACGGCTCTTTTGTGTCAGAGTTATATTTACAAAGATCAAAAAAGAAAAAAAAAAAAAGCATCGCGTAGCAAACAGCACATGATAATAGCACACAACCAAACAAATGTTCAGGTTTTCTTTCTCTAGGGACAAGTCAGATTGTTACAAGTTACATACACACAGAAAAGTACAATGCTTTTCTCATGTGGAGAACAGCAGAGTGACAAGATTATATGATGTAGACGTTGGATCTACATACAGACAAAAGTACACCAAACCACATTGGTTTCACAATTACTGAACGATGAACACAGAACTGTTTGGTCATTGACTAATGTCATGTGCACATTTGAAAAGGAAACACATAATTAAGCAGTCTAGAAAATATGGAAAACATCCAACCAGGTGTGATAATTTGGAAAAAAAAAAGACCCCCCCCACCCCCCAAAAAAAATCGGTAATAAATTATAAAAGCCACATAGATCTAATACAGCATCACTTTTGGAGTATCTGATGACCCTTCAACATGTGGCATTATTCTTAAAATTTGCTGAAATCTTAAGCTAGCCTTATCAGGGGTTCCATTATTTTCAGAATTGTGGGACACTAACACCAGGAACAATGGAAGACGTACAGAATTTCCATCACCAAATGCATCTATGTTTCAGGACAAAAAGAAACCGAGTAAACAATGACTACAGCGCAAAAGAGCATTATTATATATATTGCACCAGGGGAAATGTATGGTCTTCACACCTGTGATGAGGAGCTACTTATTATAAGAAGAAGAATAACAATAAGGGAGAAAGTTATGCACCATACCCAAGGAACATTAAAGGTGGACCCATATTTTTTTTCAACTCTTCTGCACCTACCAACAGCAGAACCTACGCAATATATTCTAAGAACCAGTGTCACAACGTAATATGGACGACCGTCTTGGATTTTACTGATAAAATGTCTTTGGAAGTGAAAGGAATACATTCTATACTTTCATCTTTGTCCTTGGGGCCAACAGAACTGGCACTTCCAAATTCAATTTTCTCCAATTGACCCCCCCCCCCAATGTAAGTGTTCTATGCTCACATCAACACAATGTAGAGGTGTAGAGGTGGGCTGCTTCAAAACCTGCCTGCCTGTCGGGGGAAAAAATGTGCCGAGATGGATAGGCCTACATTCTCAAAGAGAGGCAGCAGTACTGGTGCTAAACAATATATCGTCCAGTCAAGAGAACCGAACTTTTACTTTTTATACTGTTTAGCAAGGAAGTTAAGATGTCTTCTAGTCATTTCACAGCAGACGTTAGTCCTGTGTTTCAACCATGAAGAGAACCAGCAAATATTTAAGCTTGTTTAAACTTTGCAGCCTTTCCTCTTTGGATAGAATAAGGTCATCAATGATCACACACATGCCCAATTTGTTTCTACGCTATCAAAAAGACCGTAAGTTTATGTTTGCATTGGCTGATGTGTGATGAATGGAGAACAGCAACATCTTAAATCAATTATTCAGAGAATAATTTTTTTTCAAGGTCTCTATATTCCTTGTGTCCACCTGTGATCATTTACTCGAGTAGCTGAAGCACACTCCAGTCAAGCAAACCATTGACGCGTTGGGGGAAAAACCTGACCCTCGCATACAACTCACAACAAGCACCAAACAAATCACTCTCTTTCATAATCTTTAAGGGACTTAATAAAATCATAGGGCCATAGGGTCATACATTTCTGTCTTTGTTTACAGTTTGTATTTCACCCCCACACACACAGCAGAAATTCATAATGAAAAGTTTGCGGCAACGAGTACACAAAACAACACATTGCAATGATATTGTAACCTTGATTGGGGAAATGGCAAGCACTTTACAAAGAAATATGTCACAAAACTCGCGATTCTTAAACAATAAAAAAAAAGGGGAGACAAATTGAACAGTGATAAAGAAAAAGGCAGTAAAAAGGTCAAGGTTTAAATCACACACAAGCATACCCGCACAGTTTTGCCAATGAGAACTCAAATCTGAAAACAAAACTTACATTCTCACGGAACACTGAGGTTATGGTACTGCTAAAGAGAAAAGTAAAAGAAACAAACTTTGTGTCAACCCTATCACCAGTTAAGTTCACTTTCCCTCCTGACTACGCAAGTCTACAGAAATTTAAATCATACAGGAGGCAAGGCTAGAGTTTTAAAACTGAACTGAAAACAACCCCAAAGAGAAATGGGGCATAAATGTCGATTGGGTACATTTATATATAAGTGGCAACAACATTCCCGTATTCCTATTGGATTGATAAACATACATGAGTATTCCAAGCGATAAGCTAAAATATAGTTTACCAATGTTCCAAGAAAACAATGGCTTAAAAAAGCAGTCCCAAGAGCTTCACCATCTCCCCATGTAATTCAAGGAATTGTAAATTATGAACACTTTGCATGAACATGAACGCTCATTGTGAAAGTGTTCAGAGCAACAGGCTTACTACTCGTCGAAATTCGAAAAATTGTTGTTTTTTCCCCCCACCCCCACCACTTCAACTCCCTTTTATTTTATTCATCCATGCTTTAAAAACCATCACAACACATATCTGTGCAACATAACTAGAAAGCAATCTCTTGCTTCAATTCCAATTTCAACAATATAAAGCAGATGTCTCTCAGGAAACGCTTCATAACAACAAGCGTGTTACGTGTATTTGGAGTATCCTTCAAAGCTAACAGTTGACTCTAAACAAACTTCAGATGCATTATAATTTATTCCAATCATCATCTTGCACTGGAAAGGACAGGTCATCAGAACGTATAGTAGCATATAAAACCCAAATACAAATAGACCCTGCTAACATATTAATTCGATTTATAAGCAAAAAAACTCAGTCACAGAAACCAGCGCTAGGCCTAGAGCCCTGCTTCTTGGCACGACAGGCACTTAAAAATACACATGAACACTCATTGTATTAAGAAACTCTTTGAAGATTAAAAACGTTATTTTGCTAAATTCTCAAAGATTCAAACTTTCTTTTAGAATATCCTCTACTTATAAGCCTTAATGTCTTTGATGGAACAAACCAAAAAAATAAACAATATCATTAAAAAACAACAACAAATAACACTTAACACTCTGCAATTTTGGCACCAGAACTAAAGCATTTAAGAGGATGATTATAATATTAAACGTCCCCTTTCACAAGGTCTTACAGGGGCTGATCATTAAGACCATACTTCTAATGAATTTATCTGCCCACCAAAGCTCTTTTCCATCCCTCAACTTCTACAAAAAGAATTGGACACATAAATTCTTCCATTTCACTCTCAACTCAATCAAAAGAGAATAAGTACAACGAAATGGAAAATGAAAGCACACAAAAATATCTTGATTTCTGAATTAATCTTCAAAAACAGAAACAAGTTAAGAATACCAGTGAATTCGTGATAAGTTAGCTTTCTCCCACTGGCAATGGGCAAATCAGACAGGTTTTATATGATTGACATCATTGTATCCACAGCCGACTAAAAACAACTATCAACAGGTTATGAGAATGTTTCAGAACATTGCTTAAAATTCTTTCCGTAAAGCACAATAAATGATATCCTATGCGATGAAAACTTGGGACAAAAAAAACAAAAACAAAACAACAACCAGGGTTCACACAACAAGGCATGATTAATGAGCATTTTTCTGCTCAACTGAAGAAGAGTATCTTAGAAATAAACAATTCTAACTTCCTGAAAAAAGTTTGTGCATCCTATGCAACTAACTTTTCACAGTAGGTGAGGCCGCAAAAAAGTGCCATAATGTTTGAAAATAAGGTCTGGAAACAAGCTGACATCTAAAAATCCAGAACCTCTGACATTTTACAACAATAAACTTTCTTAACTTTCATTCCAAGTGCTTCTGAGCCTAGTTCTGCTGACAACGCCACACAGAACATATGCACAAAGTGAGGAGCAGTGCTCACCTGCTCACGTGGAAATACGGGTCATCACAAATAATTTTGCAATTTTTTCCCCCCAAAAAGCAAAATTTATGGCTAGCTACATTTTACATTAAAATTCAAACCACAAAAAATACACCCTTGATAGGAAAAGTTCACATAGAACTGGGCTTGAGTAATACACAGAACAAATGTGAATCACCATAACAATTATTTAAGGTGTACTTCACTGATTTAAGTCTATTTCAGGGATTTTTTTGGTTTTTGGTTTTTTACTTCAAGTTTGTTCATTTATCAAAATACCCCTTAGAAGAATTCCAACTATGTTAAAGCTGCATACAAAATTTCGAACAAAACTGCAAATTAATTTCAATGCACCAAAAAACACAGTTGTTGCTACAGATTAAGATAAATTAATTTTCATCATGTACCAAATTGTTACAAAGGACTCATTTTTCACAGATATGCACAGAGTTGGAATTCATCAGGGTTTTCTTTAGGACACCCGGTTGCTTCGTACTTCATATCCCTCTATGAAGAGATTGATTACAAATGACAAAACTAAAAGCTACACTGACTAGAGGCTAAAACGTTTTTCTATGAATGGCCTTCACTCCTTCCTCGTGATATTCTCGTTTTGAAACCCACATCTTTCTGAAAGTGTCCAGGGATGCCAGGATGGAACCTCTGCAAATGAAAGAAGAAGAACAAAAGTAAGCCATAACTGAAGTTATTGTGGAAACACACTGAATTTTTACATTCATACATAACATATCATCGCCAAGCTGTTCAACTCTTTTAAGCCCTGAAAGCAATGCTTTTTTTTTCTGAAAAAAAAGGTACAAATTGAATCTTACCTAATACATATTTTCTTGCCTTCTTTCCACTTTTAGAAGTTGAAATTTAACCAAATATGATCTCATGGGACAGCAAACAATACCACAGATTAAGAACTTGCAATAAAACTTTTCCCCCCTAAATTGTTTGGTTCAGTACAGTAGTCTCCGCCTAAACGCACGGTGCTCAGGAGGGCTCTTCAGCGTGTGTTTATACGGAGCGTGCGTTTACATGAACCTTTGCAAAGGGAGGAAGGGACGCCGTCATTTCATTGCCTTGATATTCAAGTGACCTCCCTTTGGGGTGAGGGTCAATTTTTGCCGATATGTGACGACACGTGACTGTTTTGTGAAGGATTCCTTGACTGCGGTTATGACTACAAAGGCGTTGAATTGGGGGGAGGGGGGTAGACAGACAGCCTCAATGTAAATTAATGTAATGAATATGCACTATAAAACGCCGGCAACAGTTAAGAGGAAAATGTTGGAGATAGTCATAGAGACAACGGCGCGGCCACGTGGCTTTCCAAGCGACCACCCCCTGACCGTAAATTCACGGACGACATCAGAATCATAGATCTCTACATTCAGAGAAACATTTCTCTTGTGATTCGTTGAACAAGTACGTTATAAGAATATATATAAGTTCTTCGAGCGCAACTGATTAGGCTTACTTGGCTAATCTTAAACCCTATTGAGGCCTATCTAGTGTTTTACTGCATTCACGCGTGTTGCGCATCAGGCCTAGGTCTAACTAAACATTACACGCAGTCCCCCAAACACCAGTCAGAAACCTTCTCTCAAAGATGTATTTCCAGTGACTAATCGAAAAACAGTTCAGTCCCCCAACCGCCCCCCCCCCCCCTCCCCGACCAGCCCTAGGCCGAGAACCAGACCTATGTGTCTGTGGAAAGTTGGGTGTGAAAACGTTGTCTATCACTCTCTTTGTTTCGCGTGAGGGGCACTCTCACCCGGTTTTCTTGGCTTGTCTATGCAAGCTGTGCAGGTTGTAGTGAAAATTTCCCCTTGTCAAGCTTAACTAACCTGTCAGCGTGTTTCGCGGATCGGAGCGTGCATTTAGAGGGAGTGACTGTGTGTTTGTACGTCTAAATTATATAGTAAAAAACCCGTCAGATGACGAAAGCGTGCGTTTAGGCGGAGCCTGCTTTTGTATGGCGTGCGTTTAGGCGGAGACTACTGTACATCTAAACAGCTGGCCACTGATACCTCTATACAAAAACAGTGTTCCTGCAAGACCAAATATGAAGCAAAAACTGTCACTTTGTAAACAGAAATGTTCTTTTCTTAAATCAAAAATGTACTTCGAATGTGCTCTCTTAGACTGAAAGTGTGCAAAAATAAATATAAAAAGATGTCCAAACATTTGAAATTGATTTCTATCGAAGTTAATGCAAGATTAATGTGCCACTCACCCAATCCAAGTTGAGTACAATCTCTCTTGGGGAGCAGATATCTGAAAACATAAAAATAATACAAACTACATGACAAATCATTTTAGTCCTGTTCATCTTAATACTCTAAACCTTTATCCAATTTTCATCTTTGCTTTTTTGGGGCTAGTGAGCCATTTGAGCTTTCAAAAATTCACCAAAGCAGGAAGAGAATTCCCTGTTTCAGTTAACTCACTTCAGACGGGCCACACAACAGTTGCGTGACCCCCGCCGCGACGCTCGCGACGGGTCTCACAAGCCCTGCGTGACCAACTTTGGAATTTTTTTTCCGCTCTACAAATCACGCACGGATCGCGAGACCCGCCTCGTACCCTTGTTTGGCCAAGCCTGAGCTACTTAGACTTCGTTTCCTATCTCTGGGGCCGGTAGTTTTTAAGTTATTGAAGGTGAGGGACAGTGACTCCAACTGGGGTTGAACAGACCGGAACTCGCGCTTTGTTTTTTTCTATACAGCTCATAGTAATCCGACAGTCGCGTCGTAGTAACGGTCGAAGAAGTCGCATGAACAAGAATCACATAATTTCGCCGTTTTCTATACTTCTGTACGTTTTACTAGTTCTAGTGTCTCAGAATATGATGTGTCTAATAGTTAGGATCCTGGATATGTACCCGAACACGGCCCGAGTCGTAGTTCTAGGGCTAGATCTAGCACTAGTACCGGTGCTGTTTTTCGCGCAACGAAATCTCAACGTCGTGCCGTACATCTGTCTCATGTAATTCAGTGTATGGGTCTGAATCAATGCACAGACCAGCTTTTATATTTTCACCAAACACTCGCACATGTATACAAATCAAACCAGAACACTTTGAACTTTTATTTTTGTTGTTGCAGTGAATTTCATTCTACTTGTCACATCTCTGGAAATTTTTTCGGAAAATCAAATTCATGCCAATTTTTAAAAAATCATACAAATTAAAGTATTAGACTTAGACAACTTTAGTTTTTTGTATTAGATTAAGCTTGAATGTTACTTTACTGTGTCAAAAAATGATTACAATAGGGTAATTCTGAGAGTTGTGGTGATTTATTGAAATACCCCCAAAAACGCCAGTCTTCAACGCTTGTGGCTGGTGAAAGGGCCCAGTCGCAAGTGAGTTAAAGGTGGAGCAATTATAGAAACAGATATTTGCAAGACATCACTTTGTCACCACTGAAAGTTATTTTTTAGACAAACTTTGAAGTAAGAATTAAAATTTCAGATAAAGAGAAGTGTACCAGTAAGATAAGTCAACTTGAACTGAGACAAAACAAAATGGGTGACAGAAAAAAATAAGAGAAAATAAAGAAATTGAATTTACAAGTACCCTCCAACCACTTGTTCCCAGTTCATCAAACAACTGCATCACATTCAGCAAAATATTTAAGCCATTGTTTGGCTGACATAACATACATACTTACCCTCAATTTCACTTCTCTTGGAGCTAATTTCTTCAATTCACTTAAGAGCCTGTCTCCAAATCCTGCAGAGAAAAAACAACTTGTTAATTAATAGTGCGACTTACAAGATTTGTCATTCACTCAGCAAACCAAAAGGCCTCACAAAACACAATCCTACCTGCTCTGTCGACCACCTGTCCAAAAAAATCACATATGAAATTCCCCACTTGCTTAAAAAAACAACAACTATAACACTGTTCAAGAGGACCACCACCTGTCTAAGATTACTACTTTTCTTTTTGACAACGGGGTTGTCTTGGACAGGTTATATAAAAATCTTTAATTATGGCAACGGTTCAAACTTGTTCACGCTAACTGAAGTTACAATTATTACATTTGCAGGTCATATAACAATGAAACATTTTGAAGGGAAAAAATGACAGGAACACATTGGCGGTCCTAACTGGGATAATGCCACTGTGAATGTGGCTCCTCTAGAGAAAGGGGCAGAGCTGACATGTGAAACAAGCATTGTCTTTAAATCCATAGTATTTTCTATTCAGTTCAAGAAGCATTCTAATACAATGTCGCTTTCTTTTCTTTGCCATTACAAATCAAGCAATACCTTTTCTCTACGAAACTTCTCTCAAATACATGAGGTCCTAACGCGTGTACCTTTGAACAATGTAGATCCTCCACTAAGAACAATGTTCGAATACAGTGTCTTCCTCAAGTCCAGGTCTGACTTCTGAATAGCACAGGATAAGACTTCATGGATTCCCTCACACTCATCCCCAACCAGATCTGGTCTGAAGAGCAACTCTGGTGCCCGGAACCTTGCAGGTCCAATCTGCCCCAAGATCAAGAAGTATCATTACAAGACATGTGGTTTAAGTAGTTTATAGCAAATTGAAGGGGAGTCAGCACAATGACAACTACAATTTGGTAGTAACTCATTAAACAATAGTATCACTGGTAGGAGTGAAGAGAGTAGAAAGTTCAGACCACACAAAAACACATACCAACTTTCAGCGTTAATATCAGATATAAACTTTCAGAAAATTCCAAATCACATAACTGAGCCAGTTAGGTACATAACAACTACTGTGAAACTTTATTTCTAAAATCTAGAAAACAGAGAACACTGCCATGTAAACACAACGAGCGGAGAAGATCTCTCTTACACACCTCACCCTTTGACAAAATACATGTTCGAATTTAAGAGAGGCATACTGACATGATTACTGTCCTTTCTTTAATGATAAAACAAATCAAGACAGAAACATAAACAATGGACTGAGGATTAAAATAAGATCTTGCCATGACAGAATCAGACACAATAAATTTAATGGTTTAAGTTAAACTAGAGGTTCCCAAGTTTCTAAATCTTACATACACAAAGACAAACAATTCAGAATAAACAATTACAACTTTTGCTCGGAAAGATTTAGGTAATAAAGACACTGTTACTGACCTCCACTTCATTGCCATCTGGAAGAGTGTACTGAACCTTTTCTGACTCCATACTTTCTTCCCTTAGTGGGTTGATGGAGAGATAACAAGTCCTCTGAAAAAAATAACCAATGCAAATGAATACAGGTCAGAATATAGAAATTAAGGATATAATACAAACTTCTCCCCCAACTCAAACACCTGAAAACAGTTTTAAATCCCCAAATGTACGTAATACAAAGCGACAAGAGTGTGTACTTCCTGTATTATTCTCTTCTGCGAATGTATTGGTCATCCTCAGACATTGATAGATGAGCTATTACACACATGTGCAATATTTTTCTGGTCATGAACAGTATTTGTGTGCTCATATGACCTTATGCAGTTGCGGGCGCTGCAAAACTCTTACTAAACTAAACTAAATAAACTATTTATTGGAGTAACTTTCCGCAGAAGATAAATATGTATTACAGTAGTTTCCAAATTTTATAAACATACCACTTCCTTGTTGAATTTCCCATTCTATTGTGACCCTCTACTCCCCCTCCCAATATTAAAAAACAAATGGGATTATCAAACAAAACTGTGGAATACCCCCCAACTATCTGACAAACAATGGATTTCTTTACTTATACATGACTACTCTTTGCATGTCATATTTTTTCCCCCAACAGAGAGACAAACCAAGCATTAGTGTTGGCAACATTTTGTCTTGCTTTAATATATAGCAAGTACCTCTTTCAGCTGTTTCACAACTTCAAACTCAGCAGACGTGTGGAAGTCAAAGCCCTCTTTCCTCAACAACAGACGCAAGTAGCGGGTAACGTCTCTTCCTGCTATGTCAACTCTCATTATGCTGTGTGGCATGGCAAAACCTTCGTAGATGGGCACTGCGTGAGTCACACCATCTCCTGCGTCTAGCACAACACCAGTGGTACGCCCAGTGGCATACCTGATAAATAGAGAAAAATGAAAGCAAAAGAAATATTGCTGTCATATCATCAAAAATATTTAATCTAATATCCAACATTCACGAAAAATACACCTGAATTATGTAAAGGTCTGAACCAAATATATAATGACTTCAGAACACTTCAACTAAACATACCTTTTCTTTAAAATTATTTAAAAAAGAATAACGTTTACACTGGAATTTTATTCAAAGAATTCATTTTGTAAGTTGTGTTTATTTTGGATCCCTCCACCATACCCATTGAAAAAAGGTGGGAAAGTGGTTCTGCTACTTGTTCTGTGTGCCCTTGATATCATCTTCAGCCCAGTCAACTTTGAAGACGCTAGTTTCTTTTGTTTCTCAGTTTGTGAACAAGACGAAGCAGAACACAATATTCTAATCTCATGCAACCCAAATTTCTTCACAAAGAGTACTCCTTCTAATAAAAGAAGCAGGTTATGTCTGGGGAATATATTCAATGAACAACAAGACTTACAGACTCAACACAGCTTGCATGGAGATGAATAAGGCGGGAACGTTGAATGTTTCGAAAAATATTTCCGCCGCTTTCTCCCGATTTCTCTGCGGGTTCAGGGGTGCCTCTGTCAATAACACAGGATGCTGAAAGGAAAAGTAAAAGAATAAGTAATCACAAACTTTCTCTATAACTGAAGAAAAAGACAGCACACCATGCATGAACCAGAGAAATTATGCAAGCAGACAACTGAACAATGAAAACAATAAATAAAACTTAAAACTAAGTTACTGTTTTTTTAAAAGTCAAATGGGACAGTACTAGTAAAAAAAAGAAAAAAACAAGAACTTGCTCCTCTACATACAGTCTCTCATTCAGATTAATTTTCGAGAGCAAACTGAACTCAGCTAAAGCTGTCCCTAGTACATATGTAGTGAGATAAGTGGATTTCTACCTTAAATGTCACCAAATCACACAAGATCTCTGAACTGCCCTTCTTCTAACAAGACCACACACTGACAATTTTCCCAACACGACTACAAAATAATTAATAATAATCGAAAAACCAGACCTACCAAACAGAGGCATGAGACACCGGAGGAAAGCTTTAAGATATCACCTTTCAAAAGCAATGTCGGTTTAAGAAAAACAAATGCTGAAATTCTTTGAATCTTAAAATTAAAATCCCATACCAAAGTAAAACTAACTGAATAATAAAAACATATTTTTAAAAAGTCTATACTTGTGTAAAATTTTATTTAACACAACAAGCTACAGTGTCCCCCTCCTTCTCCCTTTTTTTTTCTCAGCACCAGGCCCTATATTTCTCTTAGTCTTGTTCCTCATCCTTGAAGCTGCACTCACTTCCTTTACATTAAAGTTAAAAAAAGCTTTCTAACCAGACATTATCTCACCTCTTCTGAAATGGTCTGTAATTGATCCTTTGAATAAATGTATTGCCATATTTGTTCCATGTCATTCCAGTCTTTCACAATTCCATGCTCCATTGGATAGCGGATAGAAAGCAATCCTCTGTGTTCCTGGATAACAAAAATGTTTGTGGAACAATGAAAACCTGGTAGCATAAAGTGCTCAAATAGGAATGTTTTAACATTTGCAATACTATCAGCCATGGAGAAAAGAATTATTGTTTTAAAAACTTACATCCTATCGTCAACTCAGTTATACATTACCAGTAAGAACTTCCAAAGAAAGGGCTGAGTATCTTCACAATGTCACAGACAATTTGCATCTTCTTTATAAATATTTAAAGCTTATAGTCTGTTTTTCCAAATATAGCACAAGAGCTGTATTCTCAAAACAGTTCACAACTATAAATTTAGTTTAGGTTAGCTCAGTTTTAGAAAGACCTTTAAGGCACCTGCAAAACAATTACGTCATATAGGTGATGAAGATTAGAGGTATTACTAGTGAGTATACAAATATAAGAAGCAGGAGAAATCAAGGATGATAGATGTTTCATATGAAAGAAGGAGCAATCCACACCAGAGCACCCACCAATCACCCATGAGTGTAAATCTAACCTCCATATATTTGCATGCCCTTACGTTAAACAATGATGAAAACATGAAAACAGCAGGTAAGTCTTGGAGGGGGGTTGTAAATAGGAGGAAAGAAATGATCGCAGTGACAACTTTACATTTGCTGACACGGACACTGTCAATATTAGACTTCCAAAATGTCCAAGTAAATTTGCAATTTCTTGATTCAAAAAACTTTTTAAAAATTGTTCTCACTCTTATTTACTTTTGTATCGCCAATCATGACAACTCTGTTTTCATCTCACCTCAGCTTCTGGTCCCAGAAAAATGTCCCCTTCAAGAGCTCCTGCCATAATGCGTACATGCTTTGGACGGCCAATGCTGGGAACAGAAGAATAAAGTTACATATATATATATCGGGATCCCTGCTTCTAATAATGGGCTACATAATATAACTTTGATCAGCTTGAAATCAAACTCTAGTCACAGGAAACCTAAGACCTGCAATTGACAGAGGATTGCTCTGTTGAACTTGATAATTAATTTTTTTGCACTTAAAAATTTGTAGCTGTGTAATGTATATTGATAGCAGCCAGGATGAAGAGGTATAACCCACAAACAGTTCAATACCTGGATTTTAAAAAAATAAAAAAATCTCCACAGTATCTATAGATACACATCTCTATCAAATATTTTTGCTGAAATTTGACCAGTAAAGAAGGTAAAACACTGAAAGAAAACCTGCCATCCCACAAGTGTGAAAGTGGTTTTATACGGTTTATGATTCCTTCCTCAATACCCTTACAAAGTGTACGACTTAACATTGCCATTACACAAGTTGCAGAGAAAAGAGAATGTACAAGAAAGAAATACAGATAGACAGAGATACCAAGGAAGAGAAAGTAGAGGACGAATGGAATGAGACAGAACAAAAAAACAGACAGAACAAAAAAACCCAAAACAATCTAGGAATGAAAATAACATCGCTCTTATAAATTATACCATATTCTTTTCAGAAAATTTACTTTCCCCACTGTCTTTTTCAAAACAAAACCAAGAGCCCAATAATCTATTTAATCTTTTATTCTTATAAAACAATCTATCAATATGAACAGGCGGACAATTGTAACACTAAATGTAAGGTTTTTATTACAGTATTGAAGACACTATTACAAAGGTTACAAAAATGCTGTCATAAAAAGATAGAAATGACAATAAAATAATCACAACTGCTACTGCCATGAAGTTTAAGTCTTGAGAGAGAAATTCTTTTTTGTTGTATGACTGGGCGATAAAAAAAATGGTACCCATTCCCTTTAACCAAGGATTGAATTTGTTTTTAAGTACCTTCTGTCTGAGGTTGTAATGTAGTTAGAGGAATATTATAATAAGAAATAACTGGTGTATGAAAGAAAACATGGTTTGTAAAAAACTGATAGTCGACACAGTGTGCCATGACAGCTCTGTCAACCATGAAAAAAGATAACCATTTTTTAAAATTTGAAAGAAATTAATTAGCATAAAATACAGATGCTTACGTCTATCCCAAAATGTAAATGTAAGTAGGAGAAAAAAACTTGATGTGTGACTCTTGTTGTTCTGTACTACTTTTTAGACCTAGCTTACTGTCTGCATGCCATCTGGTATGTAATACGCGTTATTTTGATACTTAAAAAGACTCAATCAGTTGTAAGAGTGTCACTAAAGACATTGATAAATGTCTTGACATAAAAAAAAGTAAAAAAAGAATTTTTCGATGGCATCAGAAAATGATGAAGATCTATGATCACAAGGACTGTTAATTGGTGGAACTTTACAGTCAAGTCTGGAACAAATGAATGCTTTGCATGATAGAATAAAATTACACAGCAGCAAATGGTGAATTAGATTTTAACTGAAAAAAATAAAAAATAAATGAACAATTTTTAAAAAGAGAGAAACATACACTTACTAATTTGGAAATATGTATTTGGGAACTTGGTCTCCTGCAAAACCTGCTTTGATGACACCAGAGCCCTAAATGAAAGAGGAACACATTGCAGTTAGTTGGAAATCAATTGAAATAAAAACAAACATCATCTGATCATAATCCCAGATTTAGTTTAATAAATAAATAAGGGTTGGGGAAAAAAGCCTGGGGGCGAGGGGGGGGGGGGGGGGTATTATAATAAAAGGGGTGATTTTACATACTCAGCAGAGAGAGAAAAGCATTGCAGTAACGCTGTGCCCAAAGACCCATAGACGTTACAGTTTGTAATTGGTTACTGGTAGCATGTGCTTACCCTGGGGGAGGGGGTGTCAATCTATTTTAATATAGACTCACTCGTCTCATGTTCAGATATTTTTGGAAGGACTGTTATATATTGTACAAGCAACCACTCCAACAATACAAAAACAAAAGAATAAAGGGACCTAACCCTACTCATAACCCTACTTTCAATCTATTTCATCGTAGTGGTTGCTTGTTACCGAATTCCTCCTGATATTTTAAAGCACTTTTCTTGTTCAGTTTTATATCTGCTTCACATAAATTGTGATGTTATTCACCACCAAATATTAAGTTTATGAACTATATATTATATGAAGTTTTTATATTTGTACTTATATTACGATGCCCAACTGCATGATCAAAATTAAGTACAATATTTAATTTGTTCTTAACAAACATTGGGGGGTGGGGGGGCTGCAAAAAAATTTCAGGAGGGCATGCTCCCGTGTATTTCACCATAAATTTCATGATGATTTGAGAGAGTTTTAGCGGCCATATAAATTTGGACTGCAGCAAAACATCAGCTACTTTTAGCCCACAAAAAAAAAGCAGTGCATTTCTCCGTGTTGTCACAGTGCGAAAGTACTTAAATTTTCCTTTAAATTTAACTTTTTGGTGCCAATCATTGTGATGACATGGTTCTAAATAGACACAGTGAGTGGTGGGTTTTTAATTATTTTGGCGGGTTCCACTGCTGCCTGCAGCTTACAGGCCTTCATCAGACTGTACTATAGTAGTCTCCGCCTATTTTTTAAGTTTAAGGTTGACTAAGACTAAGGTAGATCTACTTTGACAAAAATTGACGGTAGTGTCAATTGCCACCGAATGAAGCGGTGTAAAGTCTGAAAACAACACTAATCTTTAGCTTTCTATTCATAATGTGTGTCTAATGAATGGGTCAATTTGTTCTACTAATTTTATTGGACGAGCATAGAACTAGTCTAGAGCTACGGTATCAACTTTGCGGGTTTTCAATGAGACATAGGCCTAGACCTAGGCTAGCCTTAGCCTACACTTCGGTATAGAACCAACACAGGCAATTCTAGAAGTAGAAGGTCACAAACCCACACAAACTCAAGCAGAAATTCATTTTATATCGGGGAACATAAATCCGGGGGGACGGGGGCAGGGGTCAAGAAAAGACACACACACACACAGAGGGACAGAGAGGCGAACGCACAACAGTCAACACCGATCACTTGAGGACAATAGGCTAGATTTACTCACCAATGCAAAAGAGCTCCAATTTACTCGGTGGCAATTGACACCACCATAATTTACAGTGATATACAGACCCGGTACAAAGTCACGAAGTATACAGACCCGGTAGGACAACTCTTTTGTGATGTCGGAAAGTTTCAGCGCCCAGACCCGGTAGTGTGTGTGTGTGTGTGTGTGTGTGTGTGTGTGT